>NC_133389.1:1782500-1900000 GCF_047511655.1 Castor canadensis | reverse complement strand
GTTAGGTGTGAAGGTCATGGGCAACCAGAAGGGAGGGATACTGGCTGGGGACGAGTTTGTGAGGAGTCCCTCTCATCCCGTGTCCCTCACAGAGCACTGCTGGAGAGCTGGGGATGGGATCAGGGAAGGCTTCTCTGAAGAGCTGACATTCCAGCTGAATCTGAGTGAAAGGAAGAGGCCAAAGGACGCAATGGAGTTCTTGTTCAAAGTCCTCAGCGTGAATAGTTTCGGACTAACAGAGGAGAAGCCAATCCTTCATGACCGGCAGACCACACCCACTTTCTGCAGGTCTGGCAGTGGAGGGGGGGGTCCTCTGCACCCCACAGTCGTAGCTTTCCAGAAGGCACTCAGCATGCTGATGCCTCAGAACCGTCTTTGGGTATTGAAAATTAATATTCTTATCATTGTAAGATTGTAAGGCATGATCAACACAGAGGCCATAAAAATAAAGAAAGTACTTTGGAGATCATAAAAATAAAGAAAAATTGAATCACTTATGTTGTAGATATAAATCTTCTTCATGTGGCTTTTTTGGTGAATATCAGTCTGTGTTGGCAAAGCAGAACAAAAGAATTCTGAGCATATTACTATAAATATCTTCTGTTCAGATATTAGTTCTGAGGTATTCATGAGCACGGTATTTTTAGAGCAAGGACGATAAAGTCTGTTTCCTTTAAGTTTCTTTAGCCTCCCCTGATGTTTTGCACAAAGACTTAAATCTAGAATTCTTGTCTTTGTTCCTTTCTCTCTCTCTCTCTCTCTTTCTCTCTCTTCTTTTTCTCCTCTTCCTCTTTCTTTTTTTAGTGGTACTAGGGTTTGAACTCAGAGCTTTGTACTTGCTAAGCAGGCACTCTACAGCTTGAGCTATACCTCTGGTCCTTATATGTAGAATTTTAATGTCACTATTTATATCACATAAATTGAAATAAATATCTGAACATATGATGGCTTGCATAGGTCTTTAATATTTAATACCATGAAGTTATATTTTACTAATACATGAAAAAAATATTTAGATGCATGAAGCAAAGTAGTACAGCTTATAACCTAAAGACAGAATATCACAAGAAGAGCCCGACTTCAGGCCCAGTCCACACTGTCTCAGGGCTGTCCACCTCATCTGGTCAGTGCATACTTTCTACCAAGGGATTGCCGAAGAGAATGCAGGTGTGTGAAGTGCACAGAATGGTTCAGGTGCCATTAATCATCTTCCCTGGAGGGAATGTCCTGCAAGACTATGGAAGGATATCACCAGCAAGAAGTAATGGCCATTGATACGATCTGCTTGTCCTATTCAGTCAGATTTCCCCAGTCTCATGTGCACTTGTGCATGTGTGTGCTGGTATGCGTGTACACACGTATATGCGTGCATGTGTGTGCATGCATGTGTGTTCGTGTGTGTGCGCATGTATAGTTTTATGCCATTGTACCACACATGCAGATTCCCACATGCAGTTCAGTCTAGAGACAGAACATTCCACAAGCAATCACAGCAGTGCCCTCCTACCTCTTCTCTATCTCCCCAACCTCTCCATCCTTAACCCCTGGCCACTCCCACTCGGCTCTCCGCTCTGCCTATCTATACTTTTGTAAGAAAAATTTTAAATTAGGGAGAATTTTTGGATTGGCTTTTCCATGAAACATAATTCCCTTTTTAGACTCATCCGAGTTGTTTTGTATATCAATAATTCCTTTTGATCATCAAGTTATAGTTCAAGAGCTGATGTACTGCAGTTGGTTGATCATTCCATCATTCAGGACATCAAAGTCATTTCCAGTTTGGGCTGTCATGAATAGGACTGCTGTGAACATTCTTCTCCAGAATTATTTATGAAGATAAGTCTTCCTTCCTCTGGGACGCATGCCAACAAGTTCAATTTCATGCCAGTACACATGGTAGTTTTGTAAGTGACTAGCCAACCTTTCCAGTGTGTGTGTGCTTTATTGTGTACTGACAACAGTGATCCATCCCGGCCAGCTCTGGTGTGGGCCGTCTGCTTTCATTGTGCCATCTATCATGATGTGTCATGATAGGGTAATTTGCATTTCCCTGATGTTCTGGTGCTGGTCATGTGATTATTGAGATCCATGTGTCCTCTTTGCTGGCATGTCTGATGTTCATTTTCTAATTGGATAGCGGTCTTTTCACTCCCTGGTTTTGAAAATTCTTACACGTTGTAGGAACTAGCTCTTTGTCAGGTACGTAGCTGGCGAAGGTTTCTCCATGTCTATTGCTCCTCTTTTCATCCTAAATGTTCCAATTTTAGTGAAGTCCAACTCGTTGGTGTCTCTTATAAAGATTATATGTGCTTTTTGTGTTAAGTCTGGGAGCTAGTCCTTATGGTGAAGAGTTTTTCCATTGTTCGTTCTGTGTGTTTCGCAGACTTAAGTTTTACATTTAAATCTATGGTTCATTTCAGGTTAATGTTTGCATAAGGTGGACGCTTGGTGAGAAAGTAGCTTTTCTTTGTATGACTTACAAATCTCCACTCCAGGCTCATTTGTGGACAAGGCTACACTTTCTTACCCAAGCTACCTTTATCAAAGCTACCTGGGACACATCTTGGAGGATGAACTGTCTCCTTTTTGGTTCTCTAATTTGCACCATTAAACCATGAATTGATCATTGTGCAAATACCACACCATATTCAACACTGTTGCTATAAAGTAATTACTGTCAGTGTCATGTGTCCCACGCGTGATTCTCATCTTTAAAGATTGTGTCAGCTATTATAGGGCCTGTGCTTTTTCACAGACGTTTTGGAATAAACTTGTGTTAGGTTTCTAGGACATCTCTCTGGAGGTGTTGATGGACTTGCACAGATCCTATAGACTACTTTGGGGATAAGTGACCTTTCTCTATGTGGAGGCTACCAGTTCATGAACACACCGTGCATCTCCACTTATTTAGATGTCTAATTGATTTCACTAATGTTTGGTAATTTGTAGCACCCAGATCCCATGTTACAATGTGTATGTAATTATTTCATTTTCTTTAGAACAATATATAGCCTCTGCATATGCAAAGGCATGTAGAAATGTGACTGATGTAGTTTGCAGCCATACTAAAATGACTGATACACTCCAGAAGCATTCAGGAGACTCCTTGTGATTTTTTATGTGTGTACACATTAAAGATTGTTAAGCCATCCTGCTGGGTTGTATCTGTATGTAACGCTCTTCTTTGTTTCTGCTAATTTTTGCTTGTTTTAATTATCACTGCCATGTCTTGTGTGCATGTAAGTGTGTTTACGTGGTACGTTTGTTTCCTCAACTTTAGTTTTAAGTTATCTTTGTCATTGAATTTGCAGTGAGTTTCTTGTGAGCACACGTTGTTGGATGATTTTGTTTTGCTTTGCGTTTTTCCTTGCACTGTGACCTTTACTGCTTCTTAATTGGTGTCATTTACACTATTTCCACTTAACCTTGTTATTGATTTCTTGAGGGCTCAAGTCTGCCTTTTTTTTTTGCGTCACTGACTCTGTGTTGTTGCTCTGTTTTCTTCTTTTGCTTTCTTTCACTTGAACTTTATTTGGCTCACTTATTTAACTGTACAGCTTTGTATTTTTTTCTCAGTGGTGGCTCTGGCACTTGCTACTCTTGTGTGTTGTTATAGTAGATGAGGGAGGTCATCTTTCTTTCATGTTGGTTCCCTTGCCATCAACGCTTCCCAGACTGTGGCCTTCACTATTGTATGGCATTCCTCAGGACTGCTTAGGACATTCACAAGGGAGTCAGTTACATTTAATCCACATTTACACCCTTCCTGCTGCTCCTCCTTCCTTCCAATATCTGAGATTCTTTCTCCTTGAGCCATTCTTTAAAGCAAGCCTTGCTAATAACACATTCCCTTTGCTTTCCTTACCTGAAAGCATCTTTATTTTTCCTTTGTTACAGAAAGATCCCCATAGTTCTTTTCTTTCAACGCCCAGAACACCCTTCCTCCCAGCCTCTGTGGTTAGGGGTAGGAAACCTGCTCTGTGGACCAGGTGCCACACTCCGGCTGCACTCAAGACTTGCCCTGTGAGTCTCCAGTACAGTTGTGATGACTCTCAGCTTGCTTTCACTTGAGTCTGTCTTCTTTGGGGTTCACTCGGCTTGCTGACTCCTTATCTTTACACCTTTTGCTGGATCTGGAACTTTTCAGTCATTATTTCTTCAAATACTCTTCTAGCCTCACTCTCTTCTCTCCTTCTCTGACTCACAGGATATGCACATAGTGTTTCTTGCTATTGTTCCCCAGGGCCCCGACCTCTATTTACTCTTGGAATTCTACTTAATCTCTGCTGTTCAGGTTATGTAAATCCTGCTGGCCCACCTTCATGTTCACCAATTCCACACTCAAGTTCACCCCACCACCCTCAAGTTCATCCATCCCACCCTCTGTCATTGCAGAATAGCTAATTGCTATTGTTTGTTTACATCAGAACAAGTGCTCAGAATCTTAGGGAGTGAGGAATAGCTGGCTGTTTCCCCTCACACAGAGCCCTGTAGACATGGTGAAGAGTAGAAGGGTGCCTTGTATCAGCTGGTATCCAGGCTCTAGAGTCGGGGGCTTGGCACTGACACCTGGCCATGTGTGTCATTGGACAGGTGTGACACATAGCATTATAGCTGCATGGCCTGACAGAGATCAGGTCTTTCTCACTTCATGCCTTCTCCTTCAGGAGGCTATGCTTCCAGAATCACAGATGGGTCTTACTGCTGCTGGGTGGATGGTCCACCAGACACATTAGAAAGCCATGGGTGAAAAGCCCTCACTTCCACCCTGTCGGAGGGCAGTGGGAAGAGACCTCCCCCGTGGATGGAAGGTGAGGGTGGGTCACCTGTCCAGCTGTTCTGCAGGTATTCACTTGCTCACACTCTGGTGCAGGCAATGGGTGGAACTGGGCCAGCTCTTCAGGGAAACCACCTCTGCTGGGCATGTTCCTGATGGTGTCAGATTAAGTGGGTGATAGCATGAAGGATTAGAATCTCCACTGTTTGGTGGCTGAGGAAAAGGGAGCCTTGCCGTGTGTTGATGGTACCAAGAATCCAGGAAGAAAGTGACACAGAGAGTGAAGGGTCCTCGATGAGAAATGAATTAGTTGGCTTTGGGGTGTGTACAGGAAACGCACAGAGGGTGGTCCACAGACAGCTGTGCAAATGGGTCTGGGGCTAGAGAGGAAGTTCTGGGCTGCAGATAAAAGTTGGAAAGTCATCAGCATATAAACGATAATTGGTGCTTTACCTAGGGATCAAGAAAGAAGGTGCTAATAAAGAGATAAAATGGCAGTGTGGAAGAGGAACAGAAGGTAATGATGGAGGAACAGAAGGTAATAATAAGAGGAACAATAAGAAGAAGAACCCCATGGGGAAAAGAAAGGGAAACATAACCAAAAAATAAGTAAACAAAGAGAGAGAGGAAAAGCAACGAGAGGAAGTGGTGTTGTCACTGCAACTGTTAATAGGATCACCGCCTCACTAGGACACGGTGTGGAACACACAGCTGAAGTTTATGTGCACTATAAAATCTTGCAGGAGTAATTGCATCCCCTCCCCAACTCCACCGAGCTGAAGATCGACAGGAGTCATCTGATCAGGTTAGCATCAGCCCAGGGAAGATATTCCTAAGGCATGCCCAAGGAGCTGAACGACCTGCCGCCCTGTGCAACACAAACCACTCAGACCTCTCAGCCCTGCATGCAAGAGCAAGAGTCATAAAGCCATTTTTCCCACCTCTCCTGAAAGTCCACAGTTTGAACACACAGGTGGCATTCCTCCTGACTTACTTCTCCAAGGACATCCACTGATAGCTGCTTTTCTTGTTGTCCTTGAATTTATACTTCTTCTCTAAACAAAATGCTGGTAACAGCACTGCCATGGGTGGGACTGACTCTTGCAAAGCAAACCCTGGCGACTGGACCCCAGTGTTCAGCACTGGTGACACAGCCAGGCCCTGCCCTGGGCCGGGCTGGTGGAGCCCGTGCTTGTGCCATGCTTCTGAGCCACCTGTCTGGTGGCAGTGATGAAGACAAATTAAAACATGTGAAGCTCTTGGAACCATGCAGGACAAACTCCATAGTGGCTCAGCAGCATGCTGGAGCTGGCTGTCATCAGTGCACAGGCGCCAAATGTTACATTTTCAGGAATTTTGTGAGCCAGTTGATATCAAGTTGTTAAGACTCAAACCAGCCGCAGTGAGACACTGGCAAACACTGCAAATTGGATTTTTGGTTTTGTTTTTATTGCTTGGAGAGCCAGTTGCTAAACATTTACCCCCACACCACTGGATCATCTTCTCCATCTTTGGAGGGAAGCTTGCTTATTTCATCTAAGTGTAGTCATTTAATCTCATAATTTAACTCATCTGAATTATTCAGGATTTAATTTTGTTAGTGAGTATATTCTACCAGACCTCACAAACTGCAGTTTGTGTCACCTGCCACCTGGACCAACCCATTTGATTTGTGTAGAAAACTCCTACCACTGGGGACAGGTGACAATCAGGGTTCTAGAGGAAAGAGACACTGCTGAATGGCAGCAGGAAGGTCCCATGTGCTCCCCGGACAGGACCATGGAGGGATATTGGCTGTATTGCAGGCCACACAAAAGCCAAAGGCAAACTGGCAGCTGGTGAAATGACAGACAGAGACCCCAGCATGAACTTCTCCCCAGACAGAATGCAGCCAGTGCTGAACAGGAGCTGGCCACAGGGTGAGCAGAAGGCCAAATGGGGCTTCAGAAGATGGATGGTGTCCCTCAAGGCATCATGAGGCCCTTGTCCCCTTCTCCTCTTAAAGGAAGCTGCCCACATTCCCAAGCTCAGGCCTGTGATTCAAAGAGACACAAATGTTGTATTTGCAACAGCAGGAGGAGCTTGACTGCTAGAGCCCCTGTAATCTCCTCTTCTATCAGCGTCAATGGCCAAGAACTCATGGGCAGTGCACCTCCCTCATGTGGCTGATCTCTTCCCAGAGACTTATTCCAGGAGCAGACACTGGTGGGAGCCAAAGGTGAGCTGCAGGTGGCCTCCTGGTGCCCATGATGTGCAAGGTTGGTGTTCACAGCAGAAGGCTGAGGTAATTGGTAGGTAAGCAGGAGAAAGGGTCATTTGTCAGAACCAGATATGGGGAGCACAGAGGCCTCACTTCTCCCACCTGAGATCCACAAGAGTCCACTGGAGATGAAATAGAAATACTTATTTTAAGTAGATAGCTCATTCTTCCAATCACAAGACTCAACTGGTGAGCACATACCATTCTCAAAATTATCAAAGAATCTTTTACAATTATCTCTACTTACCTGGATTTAGATATCACCAATGTCTTAGGTACCATAGAATCTAAAACACCTATTTTCCATGGTCTTGCTTAACTATACCCTGCTGTTTATCACAGTAACTAATTAAGTGAACTAGAAACAAGTCCTGCCCTGAGACGCCAAGAATATCGCTTATAGTCATTTGAATCGCTAGGAAACTGTTTTAAGAGCTATACATGTCATTACATTGTCATTTATCATAATTATTTGAGCATTTTATGACATTCCTTATAGTTTGTGATTACCAGGAAATACATGACAGCAGGTAATGCAAAGCTAATAGATAAAATTCAGTTCTCTCTTGAACATAAGCCTGCAGAGTTGGTGTATTTAAAGGCTTAAAATTTTTACCTGTATTTGGATGATCTAAAAATACTGTTATTACTGATAAAACAGTGTTGTTAAAGTAGAAGGTTTTGGGGATGTCAGTCTTCACAACTACTTTACTGGGCGATTATTCATACAGCCATCCTTGTTCACATCTAAACAAGCAGACCGTGTTGCCCATGACCCTGGGTAGCTCCAGGATGCTCACTTAGAAAGGTTCCCCACGAATGTGCTCACTGGTGCACTGTAAGAGAGTAGTGGAGGGAAAAATAAAATTTTAAAATTGCGAAGCTGGCATCTCACTTTGATGTAATTGTGCCACCTTTAAATTCTGAAGGAAAATAGTTTTGAATCTTTTGTTCAAACTTATAAAGTTGATTTCTTCCTGAAATTTTTTTAAGGATAAAAATAGTTCTGCTCTGTCCTGATGTTTTAGGGAACAGGCATATTAAGAACAAATACATACTGTTTTCCTTTATGGTTTGTAAAAAAAAAAAATTGGTTTTTGCTTATGATGGGAAAAAACACATTCCAGAATCCCCTCCTCCCCACAGTTGATAAAAACTTAAAATTACTGTCAGGTGTCAAAATTCAAGTGCCATAGAAAAGCAATGAGTGTGGTCTGCTAAATTCTGTGCCCTTGGTTCCAACCAGGGAACAAAGTCCCCTTCTCTGTGGGCGGACACTTAAGACTCCACAGTAAGTCCTAGGAGTCTATATCAACACTGGCATACCAGGATGGAAATGTCTAATTGATGTGAAAATATATTTCTCCTAAAATAAGCAGAGTGTATTCCAAAATTAAGGAAGTTCAAAAATGGCAATGCAATGAACTTGAGACTTGTAAAACATTCAATGTCATTTGACATGTGAATTAATCTAGGTGCTAGCAAGACCAACGTCCATGTGATATTTGTCCCAGATAGACATCATCACAGAGTATGGCTTTGTTTATCCATCCACCCCTCCATTATCACCCCCACAGCATTCATCCACCCATCCACCATCACCCCTCCATATTCGCCCTTCGTCATCCATCCCCTTCCATCATCCATTTGTCCCTCCACCATCCATTTGTCCCTCCACCATGCCCTCACACCTCCAACATCTACCCCTCCAAAATTACCCCTCTACAATGCACTTCTGTGATCCCTCAACCACCACCTCTCTGCCATCCTTTCCTCTACCATCTACTTCCCAACCATCCACTGCTCCACTGTCTATCATCCCACCATCATCTCACCCACAATCCACCCTTCCTCCCTCCACATATCCACACCCATTCACACCTCCACCATTGTCTCCTTCACCGTCACGCTCTATCATCTGCACTTCCACCATCTGTGCCTCCACAATGCACCCCATCACCATCCACCCCATCACCATCCATCCACCACCATCCATCCACCACCATCCATCCACCACCCAACCATCCACCCCATCACCATCCATCCACCACCCAACCATCCACCCCATCACCATCCATCCACCACCATCCACCCCATCCTTATCCACCCACCACCATCCATCCACCACCATCCATCCACCACCCAACCATCCACCCCATCACCATCCATCCACCACCCAACCATCCACCCCATCACCATCCATCCACCACCATCCACACCATCACCATCCACCCCATCACCATCCACCCCATCACCATCCATCCACCACCATCCACCCCATCACCATCCATCCACCACCCAACCATCCACCCCATCACCATCCATCCACCACCATCCACCCCATCACCATCCATCCACCACCCAACCATCCACCCCATCACCATCCATCCACCACCCAACCATCCACCCCATCACCATCCATCCACCACCCAACCATCCACCCCATCACCATCCATCCACCACCATCCGCCCCATCACCATCCATCCACCACCATCCACCCCATCACCATCCATCCACCACCATCCATCCATCACCATCCACCACCATCCACCCCATCACCATCCATCCATCACCAAACACCCCACCACCATCCACCCCATCACCATCCATCCACCACCCAACCATCCACCCCATCACCATCCATCCACCACCATCCACCCCATCACCATCCACCCCATCACCATCCATCCACCACCATCCATCCATCACCATCCACCACCATCCACCCCATCACCATCCATCCATCACCATCCACCCCATCACCATCCATCCCATCACCATCCACCCCATCACCATCCATCCACCACCATCCACCCCATCACCATCCATCCACCACCCAACCATCCACCCCATCACCATCCATCCACCACCCAACCATCCATTCACTTCTTCCCCATCTATTCCCCCATCATCCATCCACCATCGTCCTCCTCTCCAACATCCATCCGTCTTTCCATTATACATTGACCCTCTATCATTCACCCACCCCACCTTCCATCATTGAGGGAATTACCTTTGTGCCTATCAATCCCTCCCACTTCTTCATCTCTCACCCAGCCCATCACCCATTATTTGGGTGTCTATGAAGTGCTGAGCAATTGTAGACAATGAGAATGCAGTCATGAGAAGACATGCCACAGCAGGTAACTGTTCTGTGTAGAAACTCTGAGTATACAGGAAATTACAATACACTGTGTATAGTTAGATCATGAGCTACTGACTTCCCAGATAACTGAAGGGCAAACAGGATTTAGGGTGAGGATGGAGAGCAGTCCCCTAAAAGGCAGAGGGAAGAAAAAGAAAATACACAGAGAAGGTCATAGCATGGGGAAGGAACGTGACCTTGAAGACTTTGATATGACTGATGTTGCATCAGGAGGAGAGACACTGAAAAATTAACATAAAACGGAGGCACCTTACAAAATAAATTCAGATTTCACTCTACTTGATAATGACAGCTGTGCTCAGTTAAAGCTTGCATCACCTCCCCAAAACAAAAAGAAAGGTGTATAGATTATGTTTCTCTGGTCGGTCTCACTTTTGCTCTCATGCTGGGCCACTTGGGGAAGGAGAAGCACATCTTTGTTCTGTGGATGTAACAACTTTATTACAGACATTGTCATTGGTAATGGCCACTCCAAGGGAACCGTGGTTAGATCAATGGAATTGATATTGCTGATTGCAGTGATATCATGAGCCTCCCACACCTGCAAACAGCCGTAGAAACCTACAGCTCACTGACGGCAGCCCAGTATTTCTCCCTTTTTTGGTTGTTTTTTTGTTTGTTTGTTTTTGTTTTTAAAGGAGCTAAACTTTCACAGAACCGTGGAGAATTCCCACATGATTTGTGTCTGAGGCTTCCAGAAGACCCACATGACAGTAATCTACTAGAAATGGCTCTGTTCAGAAATGGTATAGAAAATTGAAACATTTGGGGGAAAATCACCTCTTTTTTGTTTTTCTTCTCCCTCCTCTTTCTTCTTCTTCTTAAGAAAAAAAGACACACACTGAGCACATTTTTTTTCCAAACATCAAAGATTATAGCAATTGAAAAGAATCTGAATTCAAGGCTGGAGTGGATTCCAGTTTTTCCTTCCTCCAGAACAGCTTCCCCAGTCAGTCTTCTGATGCGGTCATTCTGCTCATCCTGAGCACAGGTGTGTAGACAGTGACTGGCATCCTCCTGGCACTGTCCTGCCAGTGCCCACCCTCCATTTAGCCGTGGTGTGAATGCTTGACCTTGGCACAGACTCTCTCAAAGAATGGAGACAATAACCAACAACACAGAACTAACTGTAGCTGTGGGGTTGCTGCGGGTGGCCAGCAGTGTGGATGGGCTCAGTCTGATGAGATGAGGCCACTCCAGGGCATTCACCTTCCCCGAAGGAAAGCTCTGCAGCTCTTCTAAACCCTCCCATCGAAGACTAAGCCCATTTCCTCTTTCTCATCCTCAGCGTGGAGAGGGAACAGCTGGTCCCCCCTCCACATGATGGCCCTTGAGGTCCTGAAGACGCTATTAGGTCAGCGGCACGCCCTGGGCTGAGTGAGCCTAGATCCCTTAATCTTCCTTCACAGGTCCTGGTTTCCGAGTCTTTAATCGTTTCTGCTGCTCTCTCCTGAATCCCTTTCAGCTTCTTAAGTCCTGGTGTGTCACCTCTTCAGAGGGTGCGGGGACAGTGGCAGCCCCAGTGCAACAGCCCATCTTCGTGGCAAGAAAATTATCCCCACCTCCAAGGATGAAGCCAAATGAACCCTAACAGACCTTCCACATATGGCTTCCCCACCCCCCAACCTCTCCCCCACCCCCTGGAAACAAAGTGACAAAGGTCCTAATAACACCCAGGAAACAAAAGCAACAAGGGGAGACAAAGCGAACTTTGTAAAGCTGTGACAATGGGAGTTTCTGTCATTGACAAGTGGTTTAGATAACACATCCATTGTGACTTTTAAAAATAATTCACCAAGTTCCTATGTCAAATGTTCATCTTTTTAAAATTACTAAGTGATTTTGTTTCATGGTTTTGTAGCCTGGTCCTTTTCCATTAGATTTTAAATCATGCTTTGTGGACCCTGCAGCAGGGCCTTGGAGACTGAGAGGCAGGTGGGAGTCACCTGGTGCTCACCTGGCCAGCCCCACAAGCAAGCCCACCGCCCACTGTGGGCAGTGCGGGAGGAAAGCCACAGGGAGCGTGGATCCAGCAGCTGCTCCCACCGACAAGTGCAGCCTGAACTGTTGTGCCGCTCCCACTCCCCTGACCAAATGGTTAGTGAGATTTCATGGTTGTGATTAAATCTGCCCCTGTTCTCCATGGTGTTATCTGAGGCTCCCAGCCTGGTGCACTGGGCTCTTAATGAGTGCGGTCTCCCTCCTACCATTCAGAAAATTGATGAAAGTGCTTAAATAGCATTGAACCCGAGATTTTCCGCTGGGAAACGCCACTTGTTATGCTCTTTCATATCGATATTGAACCGTTTATAAGCATGCTCGGAGTACAGCCCCCAGGTATTATCTGGTTTATGATCTGGGCCATCTTTTCTCTGTATGTTGAGCAGAATTTCATATACTAAACACAAATGTCACAGCCACAGTGAAGAACTGGAGTTTTCTTTTCACTGTGGTTTACCTGGGACATTTTCTTTTTATCTGGTTTAAACTATCCTGTTGAATTTCTTTATTAATAAGCTACTCATAGAAGCTCAAATGTTCTTTCTGAAGCAGGAATAAAATTCTTCAAACAAATCCTATTTCATTCCCATTAATTTTTCTAAATATTGAAACCATGTTTGAAATTTAAGACAGCGCCAATTATATAACAGCTTCAATTAAATTTCCGGATGATTGCAAACTCAATATATTTTAAGGCCAGTTGCTTTAATGCTGATGCCATCCTTACCTAAAACAGAGAAAATGCTTTAATCCCCAAACTGAACCATCTTTTACGATTCACTCCATGAGTATTGATGGGTACCTACTATGTGACCCAAACACTATTGAACAATGGCTCCAGCCCCTCTTTTACCCAGATCTACACTCAGCAGCTGGCCTCCACCCTGCACAGGTCTCCGAGGCCTTTCCTACTATGGAGCATCAGGTCCTAAACAGGACCCAGGCAGTGACCCTTCTCAAGGAATGGCACAAACCTTAGATGTGGGGATCGGGATGATTGGCTAGGAGGAATTGCCAGCGCTCAGTGAAGACATGTCTCTTCTCCTCTACTTCGTAAAAAAGTTCCCAGCTCTATCTCTTTAGTAGTCAGCAATGTGATAGAGGAAGGAGTTTTATCTTGACTAGGAGGGGTGGAATAGAATCTGTCTTAACCTGTCTCTATGAGGGGGGTAGAGGGGCTTTTGTGAGCTTCCTTGTTTAGAAATGATACAATATTGTTTCAAATGTGGCAATTTCCTTTTATTCTTGAAACAAGCAAACTGTAAATTGTGAAACAGAACAGGATAAAAGCATAATTACTGCTTTGATTTATTCAAACCATATTAATGTAATATAATTATCTAGTAAGCAGACAGAATCCTATGAATATTGAACAATACCAGCAACAGAAGCTGCAGACAGTTATTCTAATGGACAAATAAAGGAAAAGGACCTTAAACGATGAAATAATTTCTCTCTGTGTTAAAAATGACAAATGCTTGAAGCTAGACAACTCAAGTGTTGCAGAGTACAGTGGCCCAGTGAAGGGCCAGTGAAAACATGGAGGGAGGGTACAAATGCTTGTTCTCAAAAATGAGCAGGTGGAGATTGTCTTCTCTTGACCCTGTCCCATTCCTAAAGTTAGCCCTGAGCACTCTGGGAAAACTCAAACTAGACTAATCCAGCAAATCTCCACAAATGAAAGAGGGGGAAAGTTGAACTATCAACCTTGAGGCTCGGCCAGATGGATAGCCCAGGGCCTCTCAGGCAGTCAACATCAGTAACAGGCCGTATAGCCCTGTCTGTCATCAGACAGTTGTGCAAAGGCCAGAGGACAGAGTAGTATGCTAGGAGTGGGGACACATCGTGGGGAGTGGCCTGGTGGGCACGAGGCTGGATGGGAGCCTGTGGTGGATCGGGGGAGCAGTCTTTCCTGTGGGGGTCTGAGTCCCATAGCAGGGACCACACGAAGATGGGGTGGTGGAGTCCAGTTGTGCTAACCAAGAGGGCACATCACCATTTCTGGGAGCAGAGCTCAGTAAACAGTGTCCAGTTCGGACATTCAGCTTTAGGCTGGATGCAGTCCCCATGTCCCCAGCTCACAGCCATTCTGCACTTCCTTCCTCAAGTCTAGGTTAATGTGAAACATGCAGAGTGAAGAAGGGAGATTTGACCCTAAAGCAGAGTAGGGACAGTTGTATGTAGCATGTTCTGAGCTCTATATGCCAGCCTTGTTCGTCACTTTGACTTATTTTACCTGATCCTGAAATACGTTTTAAACATTGTACATTTTTTGCTTTGCTATGGCAAATGGGAAAACAGAATCTCAGAGAGATAAAATTCCTTTTTGAAGGTCGTTTTGCCAAGAGCTGGTAAGAAGCATCAATTCATTCATTCCTTCATTGACTCATTCACTCATCTTGAGATTGTTGGCTAAGCAAGTATCACGTCCTAGGTGAAGGGGGGCAGTGATGAGAAACGCAGGGAAGTTCCACTCTCACTGGGTTGCAGTCTAGAAAGAAGGCAGGTACACCGATGTTCAAGCTTGAAAAATGTAGTGGGTTTCACAAAAGCGTGAAATAAAGAGCTGAGTTTAGGGGGCACTTAGCCCAGAGACACGAGCAAGGTACATCCAGGCAAAAAGTAGAGAAGCTCGTTCTAGCAAAAGGGACGACCATGGACGATGTCCGGAGAACGGAGCAGCACGCGGCACAAACGGAGACAAAGGAAGACACCATGTTGAATCTGGGTGGCCGTGCAGACAGCAACAGTAGTAACACCCCACTGCATTCTCCGAAACCCTGGTTTGGGCACAACATTGCAAGGTTATGTGGACTCATTTCCTCTCTTTATTTGTAGCGTATAAGTAAGATGCATGTCTCACATGTCTACATTTATCAGAGTTATAAATTTCAAATACATTGACTCTCTGCTCCTGCCTTGAAAAATCTACCTTTATTGAAATGATACAAAGAGGAATAGAGTCGTCATTCTAAGTAGACTGAATAAAAGTATAGCACAAACATTGGCTTCATTTAATTATCTGTGGGCTTAATTGGGTACCTAGAGACCTTTGGTAGAATAAGATAAAAACATGCATAATTCATAAATTAGTATGCATTCATATCACAAAAACTTATTTTTCTTAATTTTGCTTCTGCTATATTATTAATTCTACTGATGTCACCAAAATTATCCCAGCATTTGTGTATTAGTGACATTAACTTCCAAGTGAGATGGTCTTTCTTACAGTACTGTGCTCCTTGGTTTTTCTGAATTACACCCCAGAGACATGTTACCATGGCAGCCACTTGTAGGACCGTAAATGACAGTCCTGAAGCAATACATTGATCAGAAGTCAGCCTCCCAGGATGTTAGGGCACCCAGGATACTGTGGGTCCCCAACACTACCTGTCAAAGAGCTGCACATATGAGGAGAAAGTCCAAGCACACAGCAGAGCTGTAGGAAACAGGTCACAGTTCTTGAAATACCAGAACCAGACATTATCCAGCCAGGTGGCAAGCCTGGCAGAGTTAAGAAGTATGGAAACGCAGCTTGGAAGTGAGAAGAGGGAAGAAAGGCCAAAGACTGATCCCAAAGCACCGCAAGAACCTAGAGAAAGAGGTGACCAAGGAAAGCTCCTGGCAGGTTGGTTGGAGCTCCACACAAGTTCATTGTCAGGTTGTCCCCCTGGAAGTTACAGGATGAGGAAGGAAAGGGGTAGAAGACAACCCTGTGTTAGCCTTTTGTCACTGCAAGAAACACCTGAGGAAAACAATTTAAAGGGAAGGATTTGTTTCAGTTTAGGGTTTCAGGAGTTACAGTCCATGGTTGACTGGCTTCATTACTATGGGCCTATGGTGAGCATAGCATCATGGAGGAAGGGTGTGGTGGGTCAGAGCTCCTCATCTCATGGCTGCTGGGGACAGAGAGAGACAGGAGCAGACCAGGACAAGGTGCCTTTCAAAGGACATGCCCCATTGACCAACTTCCTCCACCTGGGCTCCTAAAGTTTCCACCAATCCCCAAAATAGTGCTGCCAGCAGAAGACCAAGCATACAACAAATGAGCCTGTGGAGAACAACCAATATTCAACATAGCAGAACTCCGTGAACCCGGGTGTGAAAGGAGAGAATTCCAGGGTCCCACAGACAGGGACAAGTCAGAAACAAGCTGTGTTCCTCACCATTGCCACCAGCTGCCCTCTGCTGCACTGAGGAGGGGAACTCGTAAGCCACGGGGAACAGAAACCTGGAACACAGAACATACACGCAGAAACAGCCCGCCTCAGAAGGAATCAGAAAATGAAGAAGGAAACATTGCAGGGCTTATGTTCTCCTGTCCTAATATCCTCCCTTCAGAAGAAAAACTTCTTGAGAGTTAATGAAATACTCTCTGAAAACATTCTGCAGTGTCAAAAAACATGAATTTAAAACTTCAAGAGCAAAAATAAATAAGCAAAAGAAAAGAATTGATCGAGCTCAGGAATTTCTCAGAAAGAACAAAAGCATAGCAGAGATGATGACTGTGTTACAAGCCTGTAAGGAAAAGTAACATCAAATGAAAGACACAAAAGGAAGACAGGAAAACAGCCACGAGATTAAACGTCATAGTTTAAAGAGAGTCAGAGAGAATGTGGCTGAAGTGGACGCCAGGAGGTACAGAAGAAGAAACCCAAGCAGTGGGCAGAGGCAGAAAGCCCTCCAGGTAAGACAGCGTGTTCAAAAGTTGTCATACATGACTCAGAATAGGCTTGGATACATACCTTGTTAAAGAAACTTCAGATTTTAAAGACAAAAATACCGCCAGGGATTCAAAGCAGAAAGGTTAAACACCTTCAAAGACTGAGAGAATGAGGTTGACATCAGATTTCTCAAAAACAACAAACAACAACAGAGTAACAATAACGTGAAATATTCTGGAAAATCAAGGAACAGGAAAGAATGGGCCAAGGATTTTGTGCCCAGTCAAGCTGGGAGGTTATAGAACTCCCAGACCTTGTTCTGCAGTCTTTAAGGACAAACTTCATCTATCCAAAAAATTATACCAGAAACATCTGGGCAATTGTGTAGCAAGAAGTGAATGTGAGCTGGGCACTGGTGGGTCATGCCTGTAATCTTGGCTACTGAGGAGGCAGAGAGCAGGAGGATCATGGTCTGAGGTCAACCTAGGCAAACAGTTCATGAGATCCTATCTTGAAAATGACCAACACAAAAAAAGGACTGGCGGAGCGGCTCAAGTGGTAGAGCACCTATCTAGCAAGCATGAGGCCCTGAGTTCAAACCCCAGGACAGCCAAAAAAATAAAATGAAATTAATTAATGTGATCAACTGAAAAACGAGACCTTAGGACCACAGGAATAAATGAATAAATAAATAAAATAAAGTGGTAAAGTCACTGAAAGATAAAGAATTCCAACCCCTTATCTCCAGGGCCAGAGAACAGATCCATTCTTTTATGTTATGCAACTTTTCTCTAATCCCAGTATTTTATCTTTTTATCCATAAATAAACCAGTAGAGTAAATCTGTTCCTCATACCTCCCCAGACTTTATGTCCCACACAGAACCCGGCCCAGGTACAACAGGGACAGGCCCATCCAAGGGAGAAAGGGAGACATCTACACACAGGCTCTGGTCGTGTGGGTGGGGCAGGCATTTTGGGGAGAAAGAGCCAGCAGAGGGCTCAGATTCCCTGACAGCCTTGAGGTCATTCCTAAAGGGAGCAGGAGCATGGAAAGCTGTGCTACGGTATGAACCCTGGACACAGTCTCTGGGTCCAGATGACCCAGTACAACAGAGAGGACACTACCGAAGCAAGGACACAAATGCACAGCCACCAGCAACTTCACAGTGCATCAGAAACGCCATGAATACAACACAAAGTTTGCAAACAAAATAGGCACAAAATTTAATCCATATGACAGGCAGAGGGTAGCTATTTACACAGGCTTAAAAACCTATTGCAAAGCATTAAGATAAGGCTGCTTAAATGGCAAGATGGGGGAGAGATATTAGCAGGCAATCCAGAGAGAAATGACTTAGCCAGGGACAAAGCCAGCAGACGACAAGACTCAGTGCAGCATCTTCATGGATCAGTAACACAGCCTGAGATCTAAGAAAGCAGCAACACCAACCTGGCAAGGCTGCGAGAAAATGGACCATCGTCTTGACTCTTGGGGTAGGGGTTGGGTTTCCTAAGCTTCTAGAAGGTCTATGTGGTACCATGCCCTCCACCTATGCAAGGTGTGGAATATCTCTGCAACACTGCAAATGCGTCATAAACGTTAACCACAGTATTTACAAGGGAAAACGTGGGGAAGGAGTGTCAGGACAGATGAAGGAGTGTTGACTCCATTGTAACACATCAGCAGGCAGGGCATTGGGCAACCATTAAAACACATCCTCTCTGTGAGTATTTGGGAAAAAATGTTGCTATTATTTTACACGAATCTGGGCTTTGTAAAAATAATCACATTTATAGAAAATGAATGAATATTCCAATATTTTAATATTGAGGGATGTCTTGATGGTGGTACCATGAGCACATTTCTTTCTTCTAATTTTTTCTCAGTCTCTGGATATAGAAACACAGTCAGCATCAGTGAGATGTGTTTTTTCCCAAGTGTAAGTCTGCCTTGCAGAGACTCTTTCTCCAAGTGAATGGCGGGGAGCAGGCACCCAGAGACCAGAGGAGGGAGCAGACCAGCCTCAGGCTTTACCCCACTGAAGGCTTGCATTGACGCCTTGGGAACTAGATTTCTTGGGGTGCAAGAAAGACCTTCAACTTGATAAAGTCTCAGTGCTCACAGGGTAACTGCTTTCTGAAGCAAGGCTTGTCTGCAAAGTCCATGGGTGTCCTAAATCCAAGCCTACCCACTCCAGTGAGGCCAGCTCAGGAAAAGGGAGAATGCAAAGCAGAGGGACAGGGCTTTAAGCAGAGATGGGGAGAGGTGTGACAGAGGGACAGTTCAACTCCCTTCTGCTGTGGGTGACACTGACACATGTTGCTTGAACTCAAGGTATAGGAAAACAGGCACAATCTACTCATCAAATCTCTCAAACTGTGAGGAAAAAGCTGGGCAAATACCAAGTTTATGCCACAAAGCCAGATTTGCTATGGTGCCCAGGAGAGGGACCTGCTGGAGTGTGAAGACACCATCTAGTGCCTTTCACAGGGCACAAGCTGAGCTTCAGCAAGGCTCCCATTCCAAATTCCATGAGGGCGTCTCCCGTGCCAACCCTTGATGTGGTAGTTTTCATGGATGTACAGTTGGGTGTCACACGTGAAGACTAAGGGATTATCTAGGACTTCATCCCAGGTACTTGCTGCTTTTTCTGTAGACAGCATGTTTGGCTTTTAACTCCCATCTGGGTATTTTTTTACAGTACAATGTGAGGTGAGGATTTAACTTAAATTTCCCCCCACATGGGTAATGAATTTTATCAGAAATAGTTATTGAACCACATTTTATTCCTTATTGATTTGCAATACTCATCAATTTATGTATACAATGTTCCTATAAAATGAGACCAAATCTTTAATGGTCTATTTTTGTTTCATTGATTTGTTTGTATCTTTGTTGCTACCGACAATACACTTTTAAATATTGGAGTTTTTACCACTTTTCATGCTTCTTCCTAGGAAATTAATAAGATTAGTGCATTTGTTTGAAAATTCCCACAGTAGAGTCAAAATAAATAGGTTCAAATCACCTGCATCATTGCCAGCAAGTGCTCACATTCACTGTTCTCATTTACACCTTTGACGCTGTCTTCTCCATGACAGTTCAGCTTGCTTATGTACCTGCCATTTCTGGTAGGTTGCTGCTCTGGGTCCTCTGCAGGTCACTGAGAGTGGCTACTGTCCCCTCTTCTGCCTTGTCTCTTGTGCCCCAGCCTCTGTGAGCTGTCCCCAATCCCCACCTGTGCAAATCCTGGCCAAGTGCTGCTCCCTTAGGATCATGAAAAACTGCATCCATCCTTACTTCACCACCAGGAAGGGCCAGAGCATCCCTGTTTTCCACACTGGCTGGAGGTGTCACAGGGACACTGACACTTCCCATCAACTCCTAGGGTCTTGAGACTCAACTGTATATCATTTTCCTAAGTGTAAGGAGTCCCAGGGTAAAGGAGGGAGCACGGGTGAGCGAGTGCAGAGACGACCGCAACTCTAGAAATGGCTTGTGAGGGCAAGCCAGCTGCAAGGGTCACCAAGGTCCTTGCCCCAGATCCCAGCAATGAAAGGGACGCAGTACAGTGGCTTCTGCAGTTCCTGGAAGTGTCAGCGTGCATGAACCATGGTGTGGGGTTGAATTCTGTACTGCTTATTGCAGAAGAAGACGGTTTGTTTTATGCATCAAGAGGAAGTAGGGTTGGAGAAGGTGGGGGAAAGACAGAGAGAGAGAGAGTGAGAGAGGGGGAGAGAGAGAGAGAGAGGGGGAGAGAAGGAAGGAAGGAGGGAGGGAGGGAGGGAGAAAGAGAAGGGGAAAAGACAGAGAGACAGAGATGAGACAGGGAGAGAGAAAGAGGAAAAGACAGAGAGACAGAGAGAGGGACTGAGATGAGACAGAGAGTGGGAGGGAGAGAGAAGAAAAGACAGAGACAGAAAGAAAGCCAGGGGCACCCGCACTGCTGGAAGACGAAAGCTCCTCCCGCAGCCACCATGTGTGCAATCGCAGTGAATTTAAAGCGATCTCAGAAGGAATCCCTACTGGGAGTGTTTAGGTCCACAATTACAGTAAATGAAGATTCAGAATTAGCAAAAGCATTTTACTTAATTAGAAGCATTAAATAAGTACTACCACATGTACAGTAGAGTACTGAAATGAGAAAAATAGCTGACCCTGAAAAACACTGCATTTACTTCCCTTTTTATTTTACTTCTCCTGGGTTTAGGAAACTATTTGGGGACCCTCCAACTAAAAGACGAAATAAGATGTAGCTCTGCCTTTCACAAAAAATAGATACGTGTGCAGACCTGTGCGTGGTGTGCACAAGCACATGTATCTGCACGTCTGTGTGCGTGGGTGTGCACACACATCTGTGTGCATCTCTGTGTAATTATTTGGTACATGGGGCGGTACGCACCATTTTTCTCATATGTTCTTCTGACATGATTTTCAGCTCTTACTTCCCAACCCTGATGAGTTTGGGTGTTAAACAGAATTCCTGGAGCACCCAGGCTCAGGAGAGAGAGAGAGGAAAGAAGGAAGGAGGGAGGGAGAGAGGGAGAGGGGGAGGGAGGAAGGGAGGGAGGAAGATGCACTGACCCCAGGAGCTCTCAGCATGACCAGTTGGGGAGCTGGGCTCCGCTTCCAGACTCTGCACCTGGGACGGACCTCAGCCACAGAAAGCAGGTTTGCATCTTCGGCATTGGAATTCGAATTTCTCAAATGAAGGGAGTGGGCCAGACACAACTTTATTATTTATTTATTCATTTATTTATATTTTTTTCATCACTGGGGATCAAATTCAGGGCCTCACGCACACTAGGCAAGAGCGCTACCAGTGAGCAGCACTCCTAGCCCCCCCACCGTGTCTTTAAGGACAAGCATGTGATGTGTGTGTCTCTAAAATGGAGCCAGTGAAACCAGCCTGTCCTAGGCAGCAGGTCTCTGAGTGTGGTCACATGGGACACCATGGACCCCCTACGGGCCTGGGTTTAGCCTCTCACCCTCTCATCTAGAGTATAACAAATCCCTGAAGCCCTTGGTGGTCATGACAGCCTACACTGGGATCAGACACCACACGTCCTTGCTGTCATCTCTTAATAAAAGCTCAAATGGAGGCCAGTAAACAAAATCACTAAAGAAAACACTTCATTTCCTCTGTGCTCATTAAAAAGGTGAAATTATTTTCTTTAGTTCTAGTTACATTTGCCTTTTGGGAGTTAAGCATCTGATTAAATAGATAATTACAAGATTCAATGTTTTATTTTTAATTTTTTTTTGGTGGTAGTGGGGTTTTGAACTCAGGACCTCACACTTGCTAGGCAGACACTCTACCAGTGGAGCCACACCTGCAATCCTTTATTACCTTAGTTATTTTTCAGCTAGAGTATTGTGTTTTTGCCTAGGACATATGGACCTTGATTCTCCTGCCTACACCCTCTTCCAGCTGGGACCACAGATGCTCAACTGCATACTCAGCTTATTGGGTGAGATGGGGTCTCACTAACTTTTTGCCCTGGTTGGCATGGAACCGCAATCTTCCTGATCACCACTTCACAAATAGCTGGGATTACAGGCATGAACCATGGCACCTGGCCAAAGTTCAATGGCTTAAATGCTTACACGAGTTTATCTACAAGTCCTTTGTCACAAAATTAGAAGTAGAGTAAGGATAGTAATTACTCTGCTTGCAGTTATTCTATGGGCACTAAAATCATAGACTTTCTGGTAGATCAAGACAGTCATTTCCATGTGGAATGCATCCATCATATAATAAACAGAAAATGAGCACGATAAACAGAAACCTCACATGCATTACACAGTTTTTGAAAAGAATTTCCATTTCTGCATTCAAAACTGTCTGGAGTTGCTGGCATGCAGCTCAGTGGCGGAGCACTTGCCTAGCACAGTGAGACCGTGGTGATCCCCAGCACCACAGAATAAAACTTTTCAAAGTACAGCAGCTCCTCCTTATCTCCAGGTGAGGAGACGCAGGGGAGGGAAGTTTCACTTTAGGGTAGAAGTTGAAGAGTTGGGGATGGTTTGGAGACGGAATGTTCTGTAATTACAGGACTCTACTTTCCAAAGCAACAATTAAGACCAGTGAGGCAGGGTCCATCGAACTGGGACCAGTCGCTATGAGCAGGGAGGGCCGACTGTGGCTCTTAGGCCAGACGAGCTCCCCACTCGGTCGGTCAGTGACATGAGCTCCGCCATGCTCACTGGGACCTTCGGGCCAGGCTGCAGCTGAGCCACGCGAGGTGCGGATTTACACACTGAGCCCGAGAGCCAGAGGGCCTGCGGTGCATGGGATCTCCCAGGAAGAAGAAGAGTCCAGAAAGCAAGGTCTCCTGCCTCAAGCACACGGCCAGCGACGGCGAGGCTTCTCAGGTGCCCTCTCTGTTCAGAAGAAGACATGTCCGGAGGGCTCTGAGGCCCACACAAGGTCAGCTGCTCCACCTGGGCCTCCACGAGTGGGCTCTAAGAATTGGACCTTCTCTCGCATTCTTTGAAATGTCCTAACTCACACCAAGGAGAGGAAAAGCAGGACTGAAGCCGTCTTCATGGACGATGCACACGACACAGTGGACGTCCTCTGCCATCCAGATCTGCCGCAGTGCATCCCTGACGCCCAGAGGTCGCTGGGTTTGCTCTCTTAACTAAGCATGCAAGAGAAGTTCCAGACTCATCACATTTATGTGTTTTTAATGGCCCTGTCTGGGTTGTGTTCTGTCCACAGCTAGCGGCTGAGCTGAGCACCAGCCAAGTTTTTAGAATTCACACTGCTCTGTGTCAACATCATAATTTGACAAGACCGAGGGCTTCTGACATTCCCGTAGGTGGTGTCGCTGAGTCTGGCGGTGCGGTGCATAGCAATCAGCTGTCTGGGCTCTGCCTTCCCATGGTGGCCTTGTGTGGGGACGAGGCGCCCAGGAGGCCTGGCTGCCTGCAGAGTCTTGTCCCCCTGCAAGGGGCAGGGCAGGGAGGCGAGGGGAGGCGGTGGCTTGGTTTTACCCTAGGAGAAGCATCCTGCATGGTCCTTTGGAGGTGAAGTGACATCTCCTTGGCAACCCCACTGCTTCTTGTATTTTTCTCATGAAGCTTTGCTGTTGCTCAGGCCAGGCTCTGGAAGCTGGCTGCTACCTTCTTTGTCATCGGTGGAATCAGAAGGTGGCCAGTGGTGTGCACGCAGAGGGTGGCTTAGATGTAAGAGAGATGAAAAGGAGTCAGCCTGAGGTTGGCAGAGCCGGGGAATCCGAACACACTCCATCTATCTGAAGGAAATGTCATGGCCGACACACAGGTCCCTGATTCCTGCAATGGCTCTGATTTTCATCTCATTTTGTTCTGCCGTATCTGCTGAAGCCCACTGTAATTGAAATTCCAATTTTGATGGAAATCTGGACTTAAAAAAGTTCCATTCAGTTATTTCAACATCTGCATGGCCTTATCTGTCTTTTAAAAGGTTAAGAAATTAGGAAAATAACAGTAATAGCAGATAAATAATACTGATGATGAGAGTATATCGAAAATTTTATATAATTTCAATATCCAGTACAGCCTTTTACTAAGCGTATGTACTTTTGATTTTCTACCAAGTAAATGTATATTTGAAATGTCAATGCCAGTCATACAAAGGTTAAATTTCCAGGTTTTTAAAGAAAAGACTGATGGGATGTCCTATTACTGCTCAATGTTTAACCAGAAAGAAGCCACCTGGAGGAGGCAGACCGAGGGCCTCCCTCACGGGGGAGACACTGCTCTGTCTCACTTCCATTCGGTCCTGTAGAGCTCCCTGGCCTGTCAGAGACCAACAATGTCCTGGACCTGAGGCTTCCTGAGTCAGAAGCCCACAGGAGGGACGGTGGCTGCTCTGGGAGGTAACGATCACGGCTCCTGCTTGTGAGAACAGCACTTGGGAAAGGAAGAGAGGACACAGCTGTGTGCTGCAATGTGTCAACCGCACACAGTGCGGGAAGGTCCCTTGTCCTGGCAGTAAGCACCTCTCCCTCGAGGGAGACTTCACAGAACTGGGCGACAGAGGGGTCTTTAATTCATCACCGCTGGAATACTGGTACACACATGGATTGGCGAATACTGGAAATAAATTTGATTTCCCCTCAGACTCAATATGGCCTGTTATAAAATGAAAATAATTGCCTATTTTTAGACAATCCTTCTGGAGTGGCTGGTTTGTGACTTCTCCTCTCTGAAGTACTTATCACACTTACACAAAAGCCTATGGATGGTCACATAGTTGCTGTGTGGGTGACCAGTATTCCCAGTGTGAAAACTTCAGCTCTGATTGGCACTTTGGAGGAATTTTCAGAATTAAAAGAGAACATTCTCCTTGAGCCTCAGATAAGGTGACCCTCAAATAGTTTTGTGAATTTGAAGTTGGAAAAATGAGTCCCAATTTTTTTTTTCTTTTACCATTTTCGAGGTGCAGAGCTCCCCTTTAATTTGGACGTTTTCCAGACTTAGCTGGTAACTAATGTACCAGGGTCACCTGCAAAGCACAGCTCCGGGCTCTGCAGTCATAGGCACAGGTGTTCCAGACACGACTGGATCCGGCCGGAAGGAGTGAGGTTCCTCACGCATCTTCAGGGGTGCGTGTGTCTGGGGGCTGCAGTCCCCACCTTGTCTTCACTGTGACACTCGGACCCCAGCAACCTTGGGTCCCTGTAGTGGGGACGTTGGCCGCTAGGGGGAACCAGTTGCCCGACTGCGACTGGCGCGGGCTCCCGGCCCCGCCCGCCCCTCCGCCCGCGGACCCCAAGCCCAGGTCTGTCCGGGTAGAAGCCGATGGATTATATTCTTCCAAATTTCAAATGGGCCAATCCATTTTAACCACCCAAAGTCAATTAAATCGCAATCTTTTATTGGGGTAGCTGCCAACTACCGCTGGGGCCCATGGGAAAAGAACCCGCCCTGTTCCCACGCAGGTGCACCGGGCCGCTCCAGGCCCAGACCCGGGACGGCTGCAAATAGCCTTTGTACCTGGGGTCTTGCAGTTAGGTTGTATTGGGAGTCTCTGGCTGCCTATTACTGTCTGAATTTATTTCTGAACAATATTTATTTAGATTAAAAACATGTACTTAAAATTATTTGAGAAGCTTGTGCTAGATTTTGTACTGTTTTTTCCTTCTGGTGCATAGAGTCAAACAATTGTCCTATTGCCTATATATTTAAAAAGAAATTCGCTAAGCATTTCTTGGTGGCATGGTGAGATGATTAGAAGGCTGATTTAGGAACTGGACTGTCTATGTTATAGTCAGTGAAAATGTGATAAGTGTTTTTTTGCTTCAGTACTATCTTCGGAATGTATCAATCCCAACTACTCCCTGTGTTGCACATCATTAAGTGAGTGTCCTTTGAGGACTTTTTAAAGAAAATTGCTCAACTGTCATTAATATCATT
Source organism: Castor canadensis (assembly GCF_047511655.1). Classification (NCBI taxonomy): domain Eukaryota; kingdom Metazoa; phylum Chordata; class Mammalia; order Rodentia; family Castoridae; genus Castor; species Castor canadensis. The sequence goes on along the minus strand of NC_133389.1, from coordinate 1,873,724 downwards.
TTACAGCAACAAAAACTCAGTGCCCCAGACTTACTGCTCACATACCCAATATGTGAGCCAATATGGTAAGAGATTTGGCCACTCAAGCCTGCTGGTATCCTACTAACTTGGTAATAGAATACTGTGTAGCAAAGATGTCCTGTAATACAGTATCAAAGGTAACCCTGTGGGTAGCTCCAACTTCTGCAAAATACAAAATTGCAAATTGCTGTGACTCCAGTCTGAGTCACACTTCCGTTGTTAGTAGAATCTGTGAAACTTCTCACTTTCTATGTCTCATACTCTCTGGGTCTCAACTACACACCAGGTTGCTACCTGACTAACTGGTCCTTTCGGAGTTGGATCTGAGCAGTTGTGTTACATTGAATACTTACATGCTAGCTTTAATTGGTCGTTTAGAACTGAGATAGCCTCATTGGTCCTTTAAAAAAAAAAAACAACTAGAACATACTTGTAGAATAAGTGTAAACCAGAACACTGATCATGCCAGTGAAATTCTTGCTTCAGTTCTTTCCTTTTTTGAGTATTGCATGCCCACAGATCCTCAAAAACATTCTGAGCCAGACGAGGGCACTCACACCTGTAATCCTAGCTATTCAGGAGGCAGAGAGCCAGAAGATTTCTGTTTGAAGCCAGCTTGACAAAAAATTCACAAGACCCCATCTCAACCAACCAGTGGTGGTGCCTGTCATCCCAGCTACTTTGGAAGTGTACATAAGATTGTGTCCAGGCTGGCTGGACATAAATGTGAGAACTTATTGAAAAAATAACAAAAGCAAAAGGGCTAGCGGTGTGCCTCAAGTGGCAGAGCACCTGCCTAGAAAGTGCAAAATTCTGAGTTCAAACCTCAGTAACCCAGCAACTTGAAGTCTCTTTGCTAAAATATGGGGGGGAAAAAACCACATTTTTCTTTCATTTTTTTCTTTAAAAAAACCTGACTGAAAACTTTGCTATGGTATTCTAAATAGCGTTTTCTCTTGTTTTAACACTACCATTCGTGAAAAACAAATAGCATTCAGGGTATTTAGGGTTCTGCAAATAGATCTTTTCTGGCTGAGTTTTGAACCTGCACCGAAAGACTGCCACTTGGGTTATTACTAGGCTGGGGGTGTGGCTCAGTGGTAGAGCATCTGCTTAGCATACATGAGCCCTGGGACCCCTTCCCATAACTAAAAATAAAGAAAAAATGGAAAAAAGAAAAAAACTGATAATTTGATCAGCCAAGGTGTAGCTTGTAGGTCTGGCTTGCGGGTCTTGGGTCCGTAAAAACGTTACCTTGACGCTAGCATGGTGTCGTCTGAGGAAAGGAGGCGCCACCCTCCCATGCACCAGCTTGAGCGTTCTGTGCGGCTCGCCTGGGTCTGAGTCTAGCTCACCATCCGAGGGTTTCCAATTGGCAAGTTCAAGGACCCCAAGGTTTCTGAGGACTGATGGCTTAACCTTTGCTAATACTTCACCTCACCTCTGTATCTCCCAAGGTCTCCTTGGCCCACAGCTATCTGGGTATCAGTGGCGGTAATCAGACCTCAGCACTGAGCACCATGAACCCTGGCCCCTTCCCCCATCTCTCACAGCCTCAGCCCTCGCTCAGCTCCACTGGCCAGGAGTTGCTGGCTCAGTCCTCTCCCGTAATTTGTGAGATCCAAGATTGTTTGTAGAAATGACAGAACAAGTACATGGGATGCAAGCTACCATTGTCAGCACCTCTGTCCAGATCTGCCATGGTCAGATCATGGTGATGCTTGGACCTTCTGTGCCTGGGACAGAGGCAACAGCTACTCAGATTGTCCGTGTCGTGAATGTATCCTTCTTGCCTATCAGCCACATTAAACCACAGATTTTAGGCTCAGGGAGGGAAGACGTTAATCTTGGTCCTGGGATACAAACCCACCCAGAGAGAATCCCAGTACCCCACCCTTCCAAAGTGCCAGGTGCACGTGTTCATGGATGGCGTGATGGTAATTCATCCTGACCAATAAGAGGCACTGCTGAATATGATATTTTTTCTAATGACTCATTATCCTGAAACGACGACACAGTGAGTGGAATATAAGTGTATAAAAGACATAATTGCTTTTCTATTCAAACAGAAGCCTGGCCTGTATGCATGGGGATGGGGGGGAACTTCTGCCCCTTCCTGATTTGAGACTGTGCTTGCCACAAATGCATAAACCTCAATCGCTTCTTTTCCTCAGTTGTCTGAGTGTTTCTTTGGATCACAACACACACTGCTCTGTATGTCCCACACTGTTTTTCCCCAGCAATATTGCGACCTTGTGCCATGCAGTTACATGCAAACATTGATGACATTTTCACCAATATAGACACAGGTGCTGATATAAACTGTTTGCAAATGCTGTGGAGGAGACAGCTGAAGGGTCTGTAAAGACTGGAAATTTTCATCTAGCTATGATACCACATCTGTGCATGCATATACGGGCATTTCTGTTTCAAGCATGTGTATCTAAGTACATGGGATGTGTACATGCATATGGATGAACACACATAGAAACATGTGTAATACATAAAAGTCTCTGTATAGATATGGATACAATTATATACACATATCAAATCCAGTCACACTAAGTTTTAAGTTGTCACAAAATATCATCTATGTTAGTGGTTAGGAGCATATGCTTAGGAAAGCATTTACACACACATGTATGCAAGCATGCACACACGTACACACAGTATTCTCCAAGTCATCAACACGCAGAAGTTCGCCGTGATTTTGGGGTGTCCCAGCAGAGCTCAAAGGTCTCCTTGTGTCCGGATGCCTTGTTACCATTCTTAGATTATGCAGATGGAGAATTCTCTAGGTCTGGTGTCATTCCTTCCTCTCTGGAGTCGAATGGATTGCATCTGGAGTTAGAAAGCGTGATGAGTTAGACCTCAGTGCACTGGCTTCCTGCACACATCTCCTCACACTTCCCCTCACCTACAGCTGTACCTCACTGGCTGCACCTGCCTTGGCCCGGCGTCCCCGTTCACACCCTGGCTTCAGAGCTGCCTAGTGAAAGCAGACCCTGTGTTTCCTGGCTTGCCCTGTCAGACAGCTCACTCCTGCCAAAGCGGGGCAGCCTGGCTGATTTCGAGGACTGTTAAAATCAGACATAGCACAGGAGCCATGTGTGACTCCTTCTTTCATTCCATCTACGTAAGTCTAAATACATGCCCACTAATTTCATTAACCAACAGCTGCTTTCATGGGGACCCTTAATACATTTTATTCCTGGTATTTTGAGAAACCAAAAAAAAAAAAAAATAGCTGATAAGGTCAGAAACGAGTCTAGGACTTGCAAGAAAAAACTCAAGGCTATGGGTACCTAAACCAGAAGACTCTGGAGCAGACTAGAAGGGGTAAATTCCTCCAGTGCTCATCAGAAAGAAGTGACAATCAGAAGATAATAGTTATACAGTGAGGCATCATTTCATAATTACTGCATCTAATGGTTCTCCTCACATGATGTTCAAGTTCAGAAATCTCAGCCAGGGGCCCATAAAACAATTCTTCCGTTTTATGTTTTTCTGCTTATGCTGTTTTATTTCACTCTTTTAGAAAAAAATGTAAAAATAATTCACTGCAGTAATAATTAGCTCTTATAAAGCACTTTGTAACCTATGACAATTTGCAGAATGCTTCTGGAGGATGGCTTTAGTGTGTAAACATCTTAGCACCAAGGGATGCTGAGGGAGAGGGAGCTATTTTCTGTGGGTTGAAGTCCCTTGAGGGCAAGGGATCAGTTGGGGCGAACTTTGCAGAGCTCTTTAAACCTTGTACAGCCCTGGAGTGGCCCCAGCAAGCACAGGAAATGGCAATGTAGTCAAGTTTATACCAGGAAACATTTTTTGGTTGTTGTTAGAATCAGCCAAGTAGTCTGATGACATCACATCCTCTGTGGACGACTGTGACTCTGCCACTGAGGGTACAGCCATGTGGTATCCTATGCAGGCTGGTGGGAGTCAGGTCGGGGATGGCTTTGTGGCCCACTCCACATTCTGAGTTCCTGTTCCATCCTCAAGGGAGGTCCTGCCAGCTCCCTGTCGCACAAAGAAGACAAAATGGCTTCCTATTCCATGACACACAGTTGGGACAAGGCAGATGTTGGTGCTGGACTGAGGGTGGAGGACAGACTTGCACATCTGCAGAGTCCCCTCTCCTCCCTCCACTGGTAGCACTTAGCATTAGTAAGTGTGGGTCTGTCATTGCCTATGTTTCAGGAGCCTGACAGGACAAGTCCACTTGGAGGTGACAGACGCCCTCCTCTCTGCCTTCCACCTGGCAACTCTATATGGCCTCTCATCCTCTGGGTGAATCCTGTCCAGGAATTTCTCAGCCTTAGTACAGTGGTCTTGGGTGTCACCCTCCCACCCATTGTCCAGGCTCACCCGATGCAGACTGGGGCTCTTTTGTCACGGACTTATGCCCTGCAGACTCAGCTCAGTGTCTCCACTGAAGTTGCCTCTTTGTCACTGAATGAAATCTGTGGCAGATTCTCTGGGCTCTGGTCATTTAGGAGCCTGTCCCCACTGCCCAGCACCTCTCTGGCCACTCTTTTCTGAACCTATGCAGACCTACACAGTGGTGAATATATCACAGGGCTCCATCTTACATGGGAGAAGCGGGCTTACCACATCAACCATGTTAACTACACCAGCCACCCTGCAGCTGCTCCTGGTCTACCCGGGGAAGCACCGGCTCTGTGGGCTTTTTTAGGCAAGACAAATAGAAGTTGGGTTGGTAGAAAAATTTTGTTTTGCATCAGTAGGCTGGCACGGTCTCTACATGTGTGTACATGTGCATGTGTGTGCTTGTGCTTGGGTGTGAGAGAGAGAGCAAGAGGGTATTTCTATTACTGACGACTTTGTGTCTCTTAATCACTGACCTTAAATTGCTGCATTCTGTGGACTCCTGGGCTGTCTCAGCACAGGCTTGCACACACAAATCTCATGCACACACACGTGCTTCAATCTGTGAACATCCAGATGTGCTCCTAAGTGGCCATGGCTTTACTATGGATGCTTGGTAACAGGATCCCTGACTTACATCTGATAACAAATTCTCTTTCTTGCTCACCCCCATGGGCAGCTTTCAGCATGTGCTTTATTCTGTCTCTTGTTTTTTTTAAGTAAATCACGCTCAGATTTATCAGCAACAGTTTCCTCACAGCAATTTATGTGTCATTTCAGGATGCAAGGGATGGGCTTCCCCAGTGCCACGTCCAGGCTGGCCAAGAAGACTAGACATTTGTTGAGTTGTATCGGCAGTCATAGACGCCTTGTAGAGGCCAGAGCGTTCCTGGGCAGAACCATGTGCAAGAAATCCCATGGGGCCATTGTCATGCAAGATGCTGTATGCTGCGTCCTGAAAGCTGTAAACTCTGTGTTGCAGAATTTTAAGATTTTATATGACGTGACATAATTGTTTTCACTTGCAACATGTAGACCCAATGAGATTGCTCATGTGTGTCACCGTGACCTGTGCTGTCTGGGGTGGCATCCATTGCTATGGGGACCACAGGCAGCTGGACACTGGGACACCGGAAATTCACTGCTCCACTGCTCTGGATGTGTGACACTGAGCTGTAGGATGTAAGCAGCCTTACAGATACACTCAATAAATATTTGCAGAAGGAGATGGGAGATGCATCCTGTCTTATTCTGTATGCACAAAATAGCAACCATTTAACCGTTAACTCTGTTTTAATAGTGCCTTGAGATGAATTTAAGAAAAATACCCTTTCAATGTAACATCACTGTCATATATAACGGGTAGTGACGGTGCTTCATTTGTGCAGATATATATTAGAGAACTAGGACAAAAGTGCTTTTGAGATGCCAGGCTGGGTCTGTGTGGCTTACACACATTTATAACTATACATATTTATATATTTTCAAAATTTGCCCTCTGGGAATAAGAGAATCATGTTTTTGAGAGATAAAACATTTCCATTTATTTAAAATACAAAGAGAAATTGATAATTGCATGTGAGAAAGCTAGCCCCTCTCTTCTGTCTCGATTAAAAATCACAGAAGTTTTATTATATTTTAATGTCACTGGAATTTGCTAATAGAGTGAAGTAAAATCATTACATTCTTGCAAAGATTTTAATCCTTTAAGGTGTGCCATACTGCACATCTTGTGTTTTGCTAAATTCTAAGCATACCATTTTCTACAGTTATTCATTTCAGTAAGGTATTTTAGTGAAAGATGAACCCCAGCTAGACACTGGTCCCATAAGTTTATATCACCAGGTGACAACATAGCCATTTTAGTGTGTGTGAGGACACTCTGTGGTGATCCCACAACCAGGAAATCAGGTAACAATGTATTTCTGAAAGGCAGCCCCATTGCTAAGCAACACATGACTGTGTACAGAAGAGGTATGTGCATATACACTTGTTCTGTGTAAAGGTTCATATGGCATTTTATTTATAACCTACTTTTACTAAATAGTAAAAACAAAATTAGTGTTTAGTGAAAAACAATTGATACAATCTTAGAAGTAGAGGTTAAAAAAAACGAATGGAGCCTTCTTTAACTCGTGGCTTTCCACAGCTCTGGGGGTGAGTGGTCTTTTGGACCTGTGTGGGGGTGCAGCTGAACCAGAGCTTCGTAGCCTTTGGGATCACTGTGTGACTTTAGGCTCCATCAGCAGAACACATTGCCTCCTGTGACTGTTGGACCAGAGCACAGCACGCAACCCAGCAGTCCTTCGTAGGGGCAGTGGTACCATGTAGCAGGTGGCCACTGAGACTGTCTTCCAGGGCCACAGTAGACCACGATGGCTCAAGGAGAACCAAGTGCAGTACAATGGCACATCAGCCAGTGGAGACTCAGGTCCAGAGGCTTACTCAGGTTGGGGACTAAGGGGAGAAAGAAGCTTTGGTCACTTCCGTGTCTGTCATCTTTCACTCAGAGTCTGTGACTTTACCAATAGACAGCCTGACCAACAGTGACACCAGCATGGCTAGGGTACTCTGTCATCTGGAGAAACCCACCCCTACATCCTTACCTATCAAAGGACCAGGTAAACCCTAGGGCGGATGTCACCTGTGTGCTGATAGAATCCTGTGACGGAAAAGCCTCACCTTACACTGAAAATGCTTGCATGGGCCTAGGGTGAAATGAACTGTATGATCCAGGGGAGATACTCCATGAAAACAGCTGGTTTTGCTTTTATTCTCAAAAATAAAAACATGAACACAAACATGAATGTCACTTGCACTATTAAGGAGCCCTTGAGAAAAGAAACAGGCAAAGACAGGGTAGGAAAGGGTCGTGTACATTAAGTGCATCTGGGGGTGAGGACTTTTAGGGGGTTTTGGAATTTCTCTGACATCTGCTTCTGTGGATGGGAATGAGACCCAAGTTCAAGGCAGCCTCGTGAAGCAGGTGGTTGGTGGGATTGTGACCCAGCCAGCACCTCCAAGGGCCACACCAGCCCTTACATTCTTTGAAATGACTCCGAATGACCCAATATCTTGTAAAATGAAATTGAGGTCTGCAGCGAGGCAGTACTTCTGCTATTAAAATGATTTTCGCTCTGTAATGGAGCACCGCCAGTCCAAACATTTGTGAATTGCAATTAAAACTGGCATTTAAAAAAAATCTGCACCAATCTAGATAATTAGATAGGAACTAAAATATCCACTTACTACGCATAGAGACATGTAGGAGGAAATAATTTGAAATTTATTATTCAAGATATTCTCTTTAACGAGGAATATGCTAAATGCTGTGAAAAACAAATTGCTTCCGTATTTATACAATTGGACCTGCTTTAGAAAGCTGGCAGCAGATTATTTGTTTTCTTAATTTTTGTCACCTTTTGTAACTCTTTGTTTTAGCAGGAAGCTGTGACAGTGTTGAAGTTGTTGCCCATGGAAATAGCCAGTGTCTCAGGGTCTGAGTGACCTGGGATTTTAATTTGCTAATCAGTTATCCACTTTGTCAACCTCTTTATAGTACAATTGTAGTTAAATTCCGCTGGTGAGACATTTCAAAAAACATATTTTCACTAAGCAAAGTTATTTTAAAGTATGCTTTTCAAATACTTCCCCCAGAGAGTATGATATGACAGTCAATAAAACTTTCATGATGAATGTTTCCTTTCCCAACAAGATTGCTGTGAATCACAGCCTGCAGGTTTTATTGATATCTTCGTGAGGAGTTAGGAAATTCAGATTTCCTTGAGAGCCCAAATTTACCTACACACAGTTGCACAGTGCTGTTATTCAATACCTGCTTATAAACACCTGTGCTGCCCGATGTGAGCTTTGAGATGTATGCAGTGATCTCTCTTCAGTTGACTATCTTTACAGGTGGAGTCACACCATAAGTTATCTTTGTGCATGCGTGTGTGTGTGTGTGCACATGTGTGCGTGTGCATGTGTGTGTCTGGTATTTGGAAAACAATTTGGAACCAGGGCACCTGGAGCTGTGTTGTTGAGAGGACCAAAAAACTAACCTGGCACCAAACCAAAGCTGTTTCACTGAAGCCTGAGCAGAAACCCGGGCCTCTGTGTCCTCTGCAGCCTGAGCATTCTTCGGTCTGGTTCTGGTTTCTTTTATCTTACAACATCTAGACTTACATATGACACTATACAAATAAGCACCTCGTCCTGGCGTTGGGGACTCTGCTCTGTCATTGTTAAGAAGAAATCGTTCTCCTGGGCGTTCTACTTTCTCCTCAGGTGATTCTGGTGGCCTGACTTGGCTAGAGCTCTTGCCGACATGGTTTTCTCTGCTGTGCACATTTCCAGAAAGGGAAGATAGTTTCAAGCAAGCGTTAGCAAATAACCTCACGTTAAACACCTAGAGAACCGAGTTTATAGGTGGCTGTGCCGTGGGGGAGTGAGTAGGAGGGAAAGACAGCGTGTCCAGGAACGGGCTAAGAGCATGAGGGCAGAGAACACGAGGTGAGCCCCCAGGCCTCGGGGAAGCAGCAGTAACAACTGGTGGTCAGCACTGTGTTATCCCACAAGAGGGGACAGTTTGAATAAAAATTTCAGGACCCAGATTGCCACTGTTAACTCCCCAGCTCAGATAGGACCTGATGGAACCACTCCCATACTGTACACAAGAGTGACTCCCAGATGGTCCCCACCTTGGTGTGAACCCCCAGCAGCCAGACCTGCATGGTGGACCAAAGCTTGTCTTTGCACGAGCTGCCCTCCATGGAGGCTGGGGAGCACAGCGCTTTTTCAGCCTGGTTATCTTATCTTGCTCTAAATTTACAGAATTAGAAATACAAAGTGTAATGGCAGGAACACTAATTCCCTGATTTACTAAATTTGTACCCTAACAATAAAATAAATAGTGTGACTTCCAACTCCTGGTCCGTGATTTCCACTTTCACTAGCACAGAAATGTCTCCTGGTTTATGTTTTATTGAGATATATTTCACATACCACACAATTCCCGTTTAAAGTATGCAACTCGTGATTTAGACGGTCCTCACCGGCATGGAATTCCAGAACACTTTCATCACCCCAGATCAGTCCTGTACCCCTTAGCAGTCATTCCTCAGTCCCCATCCCGGCCCCAGACCCCCGCCACTGCCTTGTGTCTCTGTGAGTTTGCATATTTTGGACATACCACACAAGTGAAAACTCAAGGGACATTCAGGCCCTCCATCTGCCCTCCACTTCTGGGTAGTGGCTGCTTTCCACGCAAGGCTCCCTTTTGTGACCTTGCCTCTCCACTAGGGGTGAAGCCAGTGCACTGAGCGCTCTCACTAGCTTGGGTTTCTCTGGGGTGGTGGCCGTTGTGACTTCACCTACACCAGTCAACTGCTGCCCGTGGTCCTCTCCCAAAGGGTGACTTCCCTTTCTCCAGCATTTTCACTGAAATTTGGGTGATCGTCATCCTGAAAACATCCTGGTCTGTTAGAGAACAGAAGGACGGCAGTCACCTGGTCTGCGAGGGATTCCACAGGCTCTGTAGCCACCCTTAGGGTGACACATATTTATCACAAATGCTGGCTTCTCATGCCTTCCCTTCCAAAAAATGAGAGGAAGTATAAAGGAACAGGTGCACACAACAGACCCATGTCTGGAGGGCATGGAGCCTGGTCTCTTTCTGCCATGTTGATGTCAGACTCTTGTGCAGTGACCCAGATGCTCTGTGCTCATCAAATTTCCATCAACACTAATTTACTAATACCAATAATAATCTCTTTCCCAGTGGACTGCTGTTCCCGGGCAGAGTGACGTGCTCCTTGTGGCTCCCTAAGCTCTTCAGCCTGGGCGTCAATAGGACTGACTGCTGCTCTGAAGCTATTGACAGCTATTAAAAATGACCTTGATGTAATTTCATGCCTATCAAAACCCAGAGCATAGGCTGAGGATTATGAAAAGTGAAGTGCAGGCCAGGAGCCCCGTGCCCCACCAACACTATTGGCTTCTGTCCCTGGAATCCTCTGGGCTCCTGGGTGGAGGCCCCTGCTCTCCCGAGGGTCTAATTGCGATTCTTTGGCCCTCGTGCTCTTCCCAGAGCTGCCCAACATGTGCCCTCACAGCTAAGGCTGGGTAGGGTGTCACAAGCAGCACTAATGCCTCTGAGTGATTGATGGGGCCAAGCCCGGTAGTCACCCTCGCTCTGGGCTTGCTGAAGATAGCCCTCGAGAGAGCCTGCCCACTGCTCCTGCCACTCTGTGACTGTTGACCCCGCCCATTTTGAAATCCTGCTTTTCTCTCTAGCCATTGCCAAGACCTCCTGGCAGCATTCATAGACAGTCTTCAGATGCGTGGTTGAAAGATTACTGAGGGTGAAGATGTGGTAGCCAAAGAGTTTATGAATGATGGCCACCAGAGCCCAGATGCACCTGTTTGTCACCCTCTTTCTGTATGCAGAATGGACATAGGCTATCTAACCCAGTCAGTTGATGGGAACACTGCCTGTTTGAGGATGAGCTAAAGTGCTGTCCCTCTGGTGAGTGACCAGATGTGGCCCCTGACCTGCTCTGTGTGCTTCTGTTAAGTCCCATACTCCTCACTGTGCTGGGCTTGTTCCTGTAGAGCGCCAGCTCGACGTCAGTAAGCTTTCATCATCAAAGGAAACCGTCTTCGCTAAACTAAAGTAGCTCAGCCTCCTGCTCCAGCTAAGTCCTTTGCTAGGGGCCACCATGCGTGCCCCTCCTAACAGGTAGGTACCCTACAGGTAACTGCAGTGAGCCATCCAGCCGGTTCCCCGATGTTATCAAATGATAACTTGTTCTGCTGTGATTTGAGGGGGGGATGTCAGTATCAATAAAGGTTTAGAGAAAATTCAAAACAGTTTCCTACCTATGAGGGTTGATTGTTTGAGACTACAGATAAAGAAAAGTACACAGACCATGACAAGTTTTTTCTCTATATAATTGGAAATTTCTTGGTTTTTAATTTACTTTTTATTAAATCCCACCTGATTAGTTCACAGGGATAGCTCACTCACCTCTGTGAGCAAATCACCTGGTTTAAAAACATCTAATATTCAAGCTTATAGTTTGGTCACAGTCTCAGACTTAGCACAATGGGGGCTGAAGGAAGGACTGTTGGTATACCTTGTGTGTGTGTGTGTGTGCCTGTGTGTGTGCAGCTAAAACTCGAGGATTTCCAAGTTTTGAACAGCGTGGCGCACCTACAAATCATTATGTGAAAAATCAAATATGATAATTATAAAATACTAAAGTCAAGGAGAAGATGTGGAGCCCATCTGGGCCTCCAGTAAACGCTGGGAATTTCTCAGTTTGACCTTCTCTCATCACCTAGGTGCTCCCACTCAGCCAGCCCAAAACCCCCTCCATGGCAGTTTCATAGGGGGGACTGAAGTGTCTCAGCCTGGACAATGGACGGTGGCAACTAGACGGTGCATGAGCAGAACTCTCAGGAGCGGTCACCAGATATGTCCTGCACTGGTTAATTAATGAAATCTAGTGACAGGTGTTTCAGCTATCTGTTTATCCACACATCCCCAGAATTGTGGCTTAAAACAGCATCAGTCTCTCTCTTGTGGATCCTGAGAGTCTGGCTTTTAGGAATGGCTCAGCTGGATGGACTGGCTGCAGACCTCAGAACTGCGGGCAGATGGGCAGTGCTGAGCAGAAAAGCTGAGGGTTGGGGGGCAAGCCAGCCCTCTGTTTTCATGGATCCTGAGACCTCTCCATTCGGTCTTCTTGCACAGGCTAATTAGGGTTTCCTCATAGTGTAGAGGCCTCAGGGTGCTGTAACCTGTCACCAACACAGCACCCCAGACCTGTGTAGCCTCTGTGACCTGGCCTGGGAGGCTTCAAGAGCTGCCTGTTTGAGGTCACTAGCTCAGTGACTCTCTGGACAAACCTTTGGAACGCAGGGTTTCAGGATGCAAAAAGTCTTTCTACCCCACGCTAGGCCTCCATCTCTAGTTGGTGACTCCACAAGGAAGCCAAGGCTGCCCTGGTCTCCGTCGGCTGAGGTCTGTGCATTATTCTTGGCTGGCTCCACACTCAGGTTCAGTGTCCAGGGGGGGCTTGGATGCTATCTCAGAGATCTTTGTTACATGGGGTCCTCCCACCAGGATGTGAAACTTGTGTCTGAAAGCTACTAACTTCCGATTTCACAATATCTTTCAGTGACCTCCATGCTTCTCTCCATGATTCTCAGATCTTCCCTTATCACTGCAGCCTCTGCTCACTCCTTAGCATGCCGTTTGAGTCCTTGTGACACCAGGCAGATGAAGTGAAGGTAAAATCAGCAACACCCTTACTTCATGGGAACTATTCCTAACACGCCTGTATAGCCGCAAGCCAGTCTCTGTGTTTGGCACGTATTTAAATTTTCCCTGTCATCTTGCCCTTCCAAGATACTATCATCAACAGCTGACATGTACCATGTGTGTGTTCCTATGTGGACTAATTGTTTTCACAAAGATCAATTTTCTAAATATTAAGATGCTAAGATAAAAGTCTGTATCTGTAGAAAACAGACTCTTAGCCTTTAATTTCCACTTGTTTATGAAGTACTTTGATAAGATTAGTAAAATTAGCCTTGCATTTAAAGAAAACAATAAATTTAATTAATTTTCCAGAAAGATCTAAAGAAGATTATGGATGATACATCTTAACCTTTCTGATGATTACTTTATCTCTTTGTAATCCTAATAGTTTGTTTTTAAATCCTTATGGAAGAAAAGATTGCTTGGCTACTTAACAGTTTCTCTATAAAAATCTGTGAATCGGTGTCTCTTTCTTCTTAAACTTCTCCTCACCAGGACTGGGGAATTGCTGGCCAAGAGCTGGGGACTCAGCAGAGAAACCCATGAGCCTGGAGACACAAACAGTAAGCCAGGAAGGAGTTGAAGACTTTTAAATTTTTTCTCCTTAGGAACAATTTGCATATCTACATATATATGTCTATTTATATAAACAAATTTATAGGTAGAAATAATTATAAGCACATACACAAGTACACGGAGTTGTTTATCAAGGTGGTATTTATGCTACTGGAATAGATGGCACATTTTAAAAAGTCCAATCAGCTTGGTAACAAGCATTCTTAGCAAACAAGAGAAACGTTTCTGGCCCGGCCGCAGGATGCCTGGGTTCCAAGTTTGTGCTTCAAAGCAGGGCCCATGTGGGTGAGATGAGGCTTCTCCCCGGTGGCTGGCATGTCATGTTGTCATAGAAACAAGGTGCTCAGCCTCTTCTGGTTGTTACCCTCACACACCCTCACTCAGTGCTTCCCGGGTGAATAAGTAAAATGTTGAGTCTCCAGTGTCATTGAAAACTCACCTGCGTGGGACTGATTTTCACACATCTCCATTAAGCCTTGCTCTATGCTTAGAGCTTGAGCCATCTCTGCAAGGTGAAAGAGAGGGACTGGTTTGCACCGTGCAGTTTGGGTGATGGGAACTGTCTACGTGGTGCTGGCTGCCAGGAGGACAGTCAGTAGTGCTTAATCTTTTCCACACACATGCTCCTGAAATTTCATGCTGGTGAGAACACCAAACACCATGCAAAGTGAACCTCCTTCTCCTGGAAACTGACCCAATACCACATAGGAGTGTGACCTCTACCAGACGGCCTTCCTCCCCACTGACGTGGTGTGAATCCAGGCTCATTCAGGACTTTGGCACACAATACCAAAGTGCAGTACTTCAGGAAAAGACCTAGCGTCATCTTATCAACTTGTCTCCAGTGCCAGGAAAAGTCTCCATATGTACACAGACATTTCATTAACACACAATGCCACACTTCCAACTGGCTTGAATTGAGCTTCCTTGGAGACAGGAGCCTGGCTATTATTATTATCAATAATAATTTTGGTGGTACCGTAGTTTGAACTCAGGGCCTCAGCTTCCTAGGCAGACACACACCATTTGAGCCATGTCTTTTTGTACTTTCAGTTATTTTGTGTTTTTGCCTAGAGCTAGCCTCAGTCAGTGATCCTCTTACCTATGCCTCCTGCATAGATGGGATTATAAACACAGACCACCAAGCCTGGCTCATTGATTGAGATGGGCTTTCACTAACCTGATGTCCAGGCTGACCATGAATCTGGAGTCTCTTGATCTCCTTCAAGTAGCTGGAATGACAGGTGAATGCCACCATACTCAGCTACAGTTCAGCTTTCAGTTGTCATCTCATCAACAGAATAGAGGTTAGAAAACAACAGCAAATATATTTAAATTGTGAAGAAAAATAGCAGTCCATTTAAATTTCTACAATAAAATAATTTTAAGTCCTAAATACAAAATAAATATATTTATAATATTCTAGGCTGTTAATAACTGATAGACTCCAAGTGAAAGCATGCATGAGGGATGAAATTCCAAGAAAAGTAATTTTCTTCTGAGAATGATGACATTGAGATGTAGAAACAAGAGTGCAAAAGTCATGGCAGTGAACACCTGGAGAAGTCTCAATAAGCATCAGCCACGTGAAGTGACATCACTAATAACTCTGTATGGGTGAGAAGCAAGGCTTCCTGGTGTGAGAGACTCTATTTCCAGAATCTATCTTCTGTCCTGGGAGCAGATGACAAGAAAATAAATCTGAGGCTCAGAGGGAGTGGGTAAATAAGGAACTTGAGGGCAGGTTCTGACCTCACTAGCCATGGGGTGAGGAGCAAAACCCAAGACTCTTGTGGGCCCTGGATGGGATGGCATGCGTAGTGAAGAATGAAAACCATCAGCCTGCAGAAATGGAGATAGAAATGTGGCCATCCTCTGGCTAGGAAATACAATAATAATAGTCAAAGTAGCTTTCCTTAAGGATGTGTGACCACAGGCCTGTCCTACAGTATCACGATTTCAAAGGTACGATATCAGTACAGTTGTGGGACCCTTCCAGGCCACTTCAGCTTAAATGATGCAGGTTGTTACTATCTCCCAGCACCTACCAAAAAAAGCACACGTCCTCTGTGTGAGAGGGGGCTTGGTTCAGGTCCTTGGGTTCTCAGAGGAAAAAATAAGACAGACATTAAATCAAAGTAAATAATAATAATTCAAGGATAATGTTACCATAAATGCCTTTTCTGTGATACTGGGTATTGAACCCGGGGCCTTGTGCAGGTGAGGCAAGCACTTTACCTTTGAGCCACATCTTCAGCATAAATATGACTTTAAAATGTCATCTGAAAGATGCTCAAGGAACTAAATGAAAATGGAGAGAAAGCTAATAAAACTGTGTGTGAACAAAATGGAAATATCACCAAAGAAAAAGACAACCAAAAATTAAACTGAAAAATCCTGGAGCTAAAAGTAAAGCTGAAAAGAATAATTCATTTCCGGAAGTCAAATAAATTGAATAGGCAAATGAAATTGTTGGCTTATGTATTTGATCACAAAATGCATAAAGATGTAATTTTGTGACCTCCCTCAACAACTGAAAAGGGTTGTTACAGAGTCATGGCACTGGAGTTAATCTGCTATAAAACTATAAATTATTAAGATTTTAAGATGTTTAGTCTAATCTTCATGCTAGATATAAAAATAGCTATTATGTATATAATTTATATTACATATGTATGTACGAGAAATGAGAAAGAAATTTAAATTTGCAATTTTCTTTACAAAAAGAAGAGCAATACAGTAAGAGGGATGAAAGGCTTATAAGGCACATAGCAAGCAAATGGTAAAATTACAGACATGAGCCCCTTCTAATCAATAGTTACTATAGATGTAAGTGGATCAAACTTTCCAATAAAGATAGATATTGGCAGAATGGCTTAAAACAAACAAACAAACAAAGAGCCATGAGCCAACTCTATGCTGTCTGCAAGAAACTGACTCTGGATCCAGAGGCACCTGCTAGAACACGGGAGAACTCTGAAGACACCATGCTGAGTGAAATAAGCCAGGACCCAAAGACAAACATGATTTGATGTTTTTCTTCTCTGAGGTACTTTTATAGAGAAAGAAAATAGAATGGCAGTACAAGGGGCTGGAGAGAAAGAGGAAAATGGCAATGTAGCATTTAATGGTACAATTTTCAGTTTTTCAAGATAAAAAGAAATGGGGAGATGGCTGCACAACCTTGTTACGAATTTAATGTGCATTTAAAGTGGTTAAGATGTCAATTTCTATGTTATGAGTACTTTGCACACTTACAACAATTGTGGTAGAAAGCCTAAGTCATAAGACAAGCCAAAAGAAATTTAAAAATTGCAAAGGTTTAAAAATTGCAGGTCTCTCAGGACATCATAAATCATTCAGTAGTAAATTAACTGTTCAATGAGGTAGCAAGAAAGAAGACAAAGCAACCTTCAACAGTGCTCAGAATTTGAGGTGATGCAAACTTTTTTTTTTCTGAGTGGTCAAGTACCATGCATTGCAAATGGAAATGCAAAGTAGTTCTGGGGTTGTCTGCAGCAACAAAACCTTCTCACAAGGTGAAAGACTGACCAGCAGCAGACTTCTGGATGTTGCCTTCTACATGCAGCAAAAATCACAGGACAATGGGGGTCACTTCTGCAGACCTCAGAAGAAGAAAGTGTGAAGGACTGAAGTATTAGGATAAGCAAGCTATGCATCCATATCTCGGGATGTCCGTGACTGGACACTATGCACACTCACGGTTACAGTTCTGAGCCCTGGGTAGAGGGCACACCCTGAAGGGAGCCAGATCGCAGGCAAGGCCAAGTTTGCTGTATCTGATACTGGGGGGTCCCAGGGCTTCCTGTGAATGTTTGCTCTATGAGAGGCAGGGCTCCTGGAGGGAGCTGGTGAGGCTCAGATCCTCTGTCAGAGGTTAAATTGACTGTGGAAAAGTAGCTGATCGCTCTGTGAAAACAAACTTGCCTGGGAGAGAATTTCTACTTTCAGTTCCAACAGTGGCACCTGGAGTTGCCCAACCAAGGCGCGCTGATCTGGGTTCCTTGTATTCTGTCCAAAACTGGTTTCCAGACCTTATTAGAATGTCATCACCCCCTTTCCTCTCTGTGCCACCTCGACCCCCCACTTGGCCTACTGCTAAGAAGACAGACTTCACTTCTTCCACAATCAGTCAGTGAACTTCTTTACTGTATTTCTTTGCTTAGAAAATGACTAAATTCAGCTTTGGTTACAAACAAAGAAAGTGGTGCCCTGTAGGTCATGGCTGAGAGGCATGGATGGTGATGGGTGCTATTTTATGCGTTTATTTCAGTACAGTGTGGACTGGTTAGGGTGAATGACCCAAAACGGCTAGCTGTGAAGATCAAAAGCAGAGGAGTGCTGTAAATTTCACAGAGTTCTACTGAGATAAGCAAGTTTTCAGGTCAACTGTTATAAAAAAAAAATTCCCTGCTGCTCAGTTTACACTTAGCAGTTCTGACAAGTACAAAGGCA
The DNA here is from genome assembly GCF_047511655.1 of Castor canadensis. Lineage (NCBI taxonomy): Eukaryota > Metazoa > Chordata > Mammalia > Rodentia > Castoridae > Castor > Castor canadensis. Next base: position 1,855,936 of record NC_133389.1, on the reverse strand, counting down.
TTAGTTTGAAGCTGTGTCATCTTGCAAAAGCAGACTTGTCACTGCAAAGCTACTGAGGAACCCTGGGAATTATTTTCCCTAGGTCCACCCTGTTGTCTAGACAGGTGTTCAGTGTAACTTTTCACTTTTTATTTAAAAATACATCAATTAAAAAATGCTTACTATGTTATCACCATATTTTAAATTCCTTAGCTAATTAAAAATTTTATTTAAAGCCAGGAAGGAGTGGTGGTGCACACTTGTAATTCCAGACTCAGGAGGTGGAGAGAGGAGGATAGAGAGTTCAAATCCAGCTGGGTTACATAGTAAAACCTTTTCTCCCTCCCCCAAATAATAACTATATATTTGTGTGTCTATGTGTGTGTTCAAGTGATAAACACATAGACACAAGTTTTTATTTTAGCATGGTTAAAATAATCTCACAAAACTAGTCATCATAAAAATTCTTCACTTTTGATCGTACATTATTTGTAACCATATTGTCTGCTCTGATCAGGTGCTTAATAGTGACAATCAGCCTAATGTACTTTGCTATTCTTCGCACTTACCTTTGAATTTAGCTATTGCACTTCAATGATTTATAATCTATAGTTGTACACATCACTTTAGGTTTGTTGACTTTTTCTTTTTAGAAAACTTTCAAAACAGAGGCATAAGTTCCATAGAATATAGTATTTTAAATCTTTGATTCTTTGTATTTGGGCTTATCCACCTCAGTTTGGGAAGAAATACAGACTCACCTTCCCGTTCTTTCCTTTTGCACAATTTCTCCTTTCAAGTTACTATGTTTCTGCCTTGAACAGATGAAAGTAAAATGAGCATTTATATATGGGTGTTTTGTTTTGTTTCATTGTTGCTTCTGGAAGAGGAGGGGAGGGAAGGGAAGGAGGGGACAAGAGAGGAGGGTGCTCACTCATGCACCTTGCACCTTAAATTTCTGCTGAAACCTGAAGTGATTCTGAAACTGTACCTATGACAAAGTCATTGCCGAATGAAGTGATCTCAGGTTCTAGTGGAGACCTGTTGTGACCGCAGTGTTCGCTTGCATATACTGCCAACCAAGGGGTCTGCAACCCCCTCCACACGGAAGTTACAATACAGTTGCTACACATACCAGAAAAACCAAGTTCCCAAAGAACTTGATTTCAGCTCCTGGGTTCTCGCTGCCCTGCTTCTTTTTAATCCATGAAGACTGAATTGCAATGCTAAAGACACAGTCCATTGCACAGGGTAGCACTCACACTTGCACCTTCTAAGTACTCAGTGCTCGCTCAAGGCTTTTAATGCCATCAACGTATTGCTACAAACACATTTCGAATACATGCATATGAATTCCTCAGCACTCCTCTTAAATCTTTGGCCCGGCTATGGAAATCTGAACCTCCTGTGCACATCCCAGTCGTAAGAGACCACACAGAATGACGTTTGTGACTTCCATCCTTAACTCAGTGTGATAGCCCATGCAGGCATGCACGGTGGGCGTCTGCAAGTCAGTCACATAGCTCATACTTTGGTTTCTATCTTGTCTGTAATGACTGAACTGCTATGATTTCTGACACTGCATTTTTCACCCCGACAGGCAGTTGGAACTATAGAAGGATGGAATTAATTGGTTGGTTATTTCATGAGCTTCAATGTTTAAACAAAATCTGTTGTTTTATGTCATGGCATTTTTGGTTTGGATTGATTTCAGGTTTGTGATTATTGTTACTTGTGCTGTCAAGGCACTTTGAAAATAATCTGATTTTTCAAGCACTTCTGATAATTTCCAGTTACAGTTCTTTTTCAATAATCCCCAAGCAGAAATATTAGTTTGTCAGTTGTGCAGATAGTTCATAAGAGTTTCCAGACAAGTTTGTTTCCTGAAACCAGTTACACAGATAAAAAAGATGTGAATTTCAAATCGTAGCTCGGCACAGAGAACATATTAGAAAGAGGACACTTTGTGGAAAGCATTTTTAATCTACAGTTCATCATGAATCTTGGCCCTGTATTTCGAGGACATTTCCCAAGGACATACAACATGGAAAGCCTTAGTTTAAGGCAGACTTAGATTGAGGGTCGGCCAGCAAAGAGACTTGCAATGGTGAAGGCCTTTCATTCAAATGACAGGTTCACGTTAGGCTGACTTAAGGAAGTACATAAATTTTTGTAGTTAATTTATTTTGCTTATGGCTTATCTGCCAAGTTTATCATTTCAGGAATTTAAAACTTTTTTAATCCAAGAAAACAGACCTTCTATCAGAGGGTATGTCTTGGAAATTATCTTCTTGGAGCTGTTGACAACCCAGGCGTGTTTGTCCCTAGAAGCAGACATCTTTCTAAATTGCAAGGAAAGGCAGTGGGTGAGAGATCTCTGTCCTCTTGTGGCTCCTCTCGGTGGTGGCAGTAGGTCACATCGCACCTGTGGCTCAGGTCACTCTAGTGCCTCCCCTGACAGTGAGGCACCGTGCACCTCTGGACTTCTTCTGGCACTCAGTGTAGAACAATTGCTCAGGTTCAGCAGCACAGCTTGTCTGGGGTCCACAGAGCCTCTTGTTAAGGTGGGACCAGGTTCCGTGCCTGCCAGTCCCCCTGAGAACCTGTGGTGTGAGACCCCTCCCTGTGCTCCCCACTGTGTGAGCCATTCCTAAGCCCCACGCAGCAGCCAGTCACCTCACACCCGCTCACTGACAGATGGGCTGGGTTCTTCATCAGCACTTGGTAGTACCAGCCAACTCCCACATCTTAAGATAGAGTACTGGAGACTTCCAACTCCTCTCCTGTTCCCGTCTCTGGCGCTGTACTCAACATTTTAAAACCACTGCAGAATGTAACACCCTTGGAGGACAAAGGCAATATTTTAGACCCCTCGTGATGTGGGCCCTGATGGTCCTAGCACTATATTTAAATTCATTTTACAATTGAGACAACTTGTTTTCCCAGTCAACATTTAGGCACATTGACTATATTCTTTGATGGCAATTCCTTTTTGCGTCCAGGATATTTCTTCAAGCTCATTTTCCTTTTCCATGAAGTACTTTCTTTAGAATTAGTCTCAGTGAGGACCTATTAGCAAAAAATGCTAAATGTTTTTGGAGTATGTGTGTGAAAACATAGTTTGGGAAGATTAACAATAGTTGAAATATAGTTTTTGTAGTGTATTCAGCTCTACTTAGGCAATTATGTTTTCTTGTAATGTGAAGACATTCCATTATTTCCAATTCTCAAAACATCAGCTGTCAACCTGTCCACTGTAGGTGATTTACCTGTTCTCTGCTCTTTCCTCTCTGATTTTAAAAACACTTTTTTCCTGATATGTCATAAATTTACCTGTGTCTGTGCATAACTCAATGGATTTTAGTAACTGAATAGAGAATATTACAAATCTCACCATAATCTAATTTAAGAACATTTCTGTCACCATTTATGGTGACTTGCCACTCCTGTACCACGCCCCAGGCATTACTGGTCTCCTCTTTCTCTGTTTGTGGAGCTACAGATCTGGACATTTCATATAAATGGAGTCACAATCAAATAGCTGTCTCTGGCTTCTTTCACTTAGCAAGATGTTTCTGAGTTATCCATGTTGCGTTTCATGTATTTTATGCTCTTTTAATGCCAAAATATTTTCCATGGGTATACCACATTTAATTTATCATTTTAACAAGTTGATGGGCATTTTGGCTATTTCCATTTTTATCTGTTCTGTTAATTCTGCTAGAATGGTGGGTTTCAGTTTTTGGGTGGGCATATGTCTTCATTTCTTTTGGCTACATACCTGAGAATCATATTAGTGGGACATCTGGAAAGTCTACATCTTCAAATGCCACTAAATTGTTTTCCAAAGTGACCTTCATTTTACCTCACCTTTGGTAGTGCACGGGAGTCCCAATTTCCCTTCATCTTTGCCAGCATTGGTCATTTTCTCTCTCTTTTATTTTAGCCGTTAGAATAGGCAAGACAAGTTACCCCATCACGGTTCCTTTCTTTTCCCTCATGACTAGTAATGTTGACAATCTTTTCACGTGTGGTTTGACTATTTGTACATATGTGGAGAAAGAAGGGTGGATTCAAATACTTTTTCTTTTAATCCTTTTTAATTTAATTATTTGACTTTTTATTGCTGATCTATTATTTGCTTTTTCAATATATTCTGGATACAAATACCTTATCAGGCACACGGTTTCTTCCAGTCTGACTTTCCATTTTCTGAGGTGACCTTTAAAACACAAAGATTTTAGTTTTATGAATAATTCACTCATTTTCTATAGTGTCAATTGTGCTTTCAACATCATGACCCAGAAATCATTTCCTGAGCAAAGTCATGAAGATTTACTTCTTCCCTAAGATTTATATAATTCTAGCTCTTATATTTATCCCATGGTTATTTGCTTAAATTTTTCTTTCCCATTGAATTTTTTTGGCATTTCAGTCAGAATCAGTTGACTAGACATTTAAGAGCTTATGTCTGGCTTGTGAATTATATTCTAGAGGTCAGTGTAGCTGTCCCTAGAGCAGGATCACCTTGACATGGTCATTGTAGCCTTGTTATATACTTTAAAATAGGGAACTATCAAATTTTTTTCAATATGATTTTGTGCTTCCAGGTCCCTTTCATTTTAATCTGAACTTTAAAGTCAATTTTATTTTAATTTCTATAAGAATGGTGTGAATTTGACAGGGTGTGTGGAATCTTGAGACCAGTTTGAGGAGCATTGTCACCTTAAAATATTGTCTTTATTCCACGAGCATGGAGTGCATTCTATTCTTTCAGCTCATGTTTGCTCTCCTTTAGTGCCATAGTATACTTTTCTATCTGCTACTCTGGCCTTGTGCTAATCTAGCTGAGTTTTTCTTTTTTTATGCTACTACAAGGGGAATTCATGTCTAGTACATAGAAATAAAATGATTTTGATATTAGTGTTGAATCTGGCAACCTTGCCAAACTCTATGAATCTGGTTTATTATTTGGTTTTTATAACATCTGTGAACAAGGGTAGCAGTCCCCTTCTTTTCCAGTGTCGTGACTTTATTTTCCATATCTGTGTGCCCTGGCTAGAACGAGCAGGGCAGCATCTAACAGAGTTGGTGAGGCTGGATGCCCTTTTTGAGCTCCTTGTCTTAGAAAAAGAAGCACTTGGTGCTTCTCCATCAGAACAACGGTAGCTCTGTATTCTTTAGAAATGCCTCGGTAAGGTTGGCAAAGTTTCTGTCCACTCCTGGACTATGGAAAGGTTTTACCATTGGGATTTTTCCCGAATCCACTGGGATAATCATGTGACATTTTCTTTTTTATTCTAGAGATTGTGGGTATTGCATCAATCGATCCTTGCTGGTTAAACCAGACTTGCGTATCTGAGATAAGTTCAGTTTTTTAATGATACACGATATCTGTATTTGCTGCTGGGTTGGGTTTGCTGCCATTTCCTTTAGGACACTTGCATCTTTATTTGTGAGAGCTACTGCTCTGTATCTTTCTTTTTCTTATATATTTATCTGACTGGTGTCAAGGTAATGCTGGCTTTGGTGTGGTAATGGAGGGGCGCTTACTGTTATTTTTCTGGGTGAATCCTGGCGGACTGGTAGAATTTACCAGTGATACTGTCTTTCTCAACTCTCGCCTGTACTGTCCCGCAGCACCTGGGATCTGGTTTGTTATCCAGGGAGACCAAGTTCTGGAAATTTGCACTTCGTCTTCCCTCTGCATCCAGGTCAACCCTGTAAGAGGCCAGATCACATGGCCTAGAGAAATGCGAAGGCCAGGGGTGTTTGCTTGGTGCACTCAGGAGACAGCTTTTATGAGAAGGCCTGACCTGGGCTTCCCACCCTAATGGCAGTCAGTCTGAGGGTCTGAAGTCCTTCATGGTGGCACCCCCCCCACTTCTGCACTGACTCTTCTGCCAGGGCCTGCCTTGGGGAGCAGTGGCAGCTTTGTCACTTGCTTCTCCTGCCCTTGCCTTTGACCCTGCTTATTTATGAGCCCCAAATAAACCACGGGAAAGAACTAAGTCAAGTCCAAGGCTTTGTCCTTGCTAGGTTTCAGTCTAGCCCAAACCTCTGCGCCCTCCAGAGAAGCTGCTGTCCTCAGTCTCACAGCAATGTCCTGTCACCCCTGGGCAAGCTTAGCCTCTCCTTTCTAAGGAGACTTCCTTATCAAAACACTTTCTCTCTGTTATTTCACCCTGCTCCTCTTTGTACTCACCACAATTAGAACACAGGCTCATGGGTGGCAAGTGTAATTATCAGTCTGAAAACTTTGATCTAAGAAATAACCACGTCTTTGAAAAAATGTCCCAAAGATAATTTAGTTTCTCTAGAAATCCCTTGACGTATGACTGCTGTGTGTCTCGTTAGCCCAGAGCACGCACCTCCACCCACCGTGGCACTTATCTGCCGTGGTCCTACTGCGTCCAGGATGTAGCAGCTGGGCTATGTTGAGCCATTTGACTCTAACCTGCTGGGATTGTGCCCACGCCAAGGCAGGCATCCCCTTAGGGCAGGCTGTGGGTCTGTGGCTGCAGCTTCTGGACTCTGCAGCCTCTTGGTGGCCCTAAAACAGCAGCTTTTGCTGGGCTAGTGCTGTGTTCTGCATGTGACACTGAGGTTTAGTTCCCCAGTTCCACATCCTCCCAACTGTCTGCACGTTTTGATACATTCATTTTAGCTTAGAGCATCACAACTGGTGTGAAGTTTGCTGTTTGCACGAAAACTGACAAGGGGACACTCTTGAACAGGAGAATGTCTTACAAAATGGTGAGTCCTTGGCAGGTGCCCTATCCTGGGAACCTCACATACCTGCTGTCACCTGACACCTTCTCATGCCCGGGGACACTGCCAATGATCAGAGCAGTCACAGCCACCTGCATGCAGCATCTCTGTCCCTCTCACCTGCCTGATCTCTCTGACCCAGTGTCACTCCTGACCACCCCTCACAATCTCCTTTGAAGGGACATTCATCTCATCTCTGCAATTGTTCAAACTTTAGGCAAACAAGGAGACATGATGACCAGATGCTTTCATCTGGGGTTCTACAAAATTCTTATGCATAACAGAGTCTGAGAGTGAGATACACTAAGGGAGAGCAGCCCCCAGGCCCTCAGGCCTATTGGTTCCTGTCACGCCTGTTAGTCTCTGAGCTATAGAGACTTGTTGTTATTACAACCAGTGCAGAGCACATACTCACAAGTCAGCAAATTACCTGTCTTTTGGTTGAGCAAATTTTGTTCCAATGCATCATGACTTTAAAAGACTTAAAAACGTTGTCTCAAGGTGACATAGGCATTCATCTACCTCTCCTTTGGGGAGGCCTGTGCCTGTGCTGTGCAAGAGCCCAAACAAAGGTTTGACACGCACATTACAAATGTCTTAATTTTCTTTGAGAAAATTTTTCTGTGTGGTGTGAGGAAAGGATTTATGTCAATCTCTGTCTCATTACAATTGCTCTACAGCTAGTTTTTTTTTTTTTTGGTGGTGGTACTAAGGTTTGAACTCAGCACCTCATGCTTGCTAAGCAGGCATCCTACCACTTGAACCGCTCCACCTGCCTTAGAGCTAGTTTTGGATATTTACCATTGTATAGCATATCTGTGCAAGAGAAAACCCTACCATAATGAATGGGGTGAAAACATTCTGTTGTGAAAGTCCAGTTGTGTAATGCAAAGTCAATAAAAACAGCAAGTGGCTGGCCATGTTATCATGAAAGAGACAGAAGTAACGATTTGTGAAGTGTCTATTGTACAGCAGTCTCATTTATCCATGGTGGATATTTCCTGAGTTCCCAGTGGATGCCTGAATCCCTACCTAGGACCAAGGCTTGGATAGAAGCAGTACAAAATTCAACAGTCTGAATGGTGAGATGGCTACTGAGAGTCTAAGAGGAAGGTAGCATATTTCAGGTGCATCAGAGTGTGACCACGTGAGATTTCATTTCACTACCTAGAACAATATAAATCTTAAAACTTATATATAAGTATAACATGTATCTGGACTTGTCCACCACATATTTTTGTACCATGGTGGACGGTGTGTAACTCACACTATGGAAAGCAGAACTGCTGATGGGGTGGTGAGACTGCTGCCCACCTGTGTGGGACAAGCTAAAAGAGAGTACATGACACGGTTCTATTATTCCCTGCCATACCTGACCTTAACCCACCTCTCATGAGACAAAAGCAAACAGTCAGGCAAGTAAAAAAGCCAGAAAACAGTAACTTAATTTCCTACCATTTGGAACAGTCAAGGGACACGTGCAAATTTCCATACGTACGACCCTTGGTTCTGCAGTATCACTGGGCTGTCGGGTCTCGGTGTCTATGCCATTCCTGTGTGCTCTAGGGTATGTTTTGACATTCATGACTGTAAGTTATTTTACCAACAGTAACCTTTAAGAATCATTGGACCTTGGCATATATTTTAATATCTGCTGAAGTAACGTCCCCTTTTTCTGCATCTGTTGAAATACATACTCAGCTACTCTCAGGTGGGATGGAAAGCACAATTTTCTTCTGACTGTCTCGAAGGTTGAAGAGGACAGAATGCATTTTCGCTTTGCTCTAGATGTGGTGTTTCTGCTCTGCGAGGGACAGTGGCAGGAATGAAGAGCATCCCTTTAGATTAGCAAATCTGGCGTCTTCTGCAGGCTTAGCACCAGTTGGAACATTTAACAAATGTTTAGTTGCTTTAACTTTGCAGTAAGTAGCATTTCTACCCATCCTGCATGTAGCCTGGCTTCTAGTGATGATATGAAATTAGAACACATTCTTGGTTTTCACAGGTCGTTAGGTGGGAAGCGAGTTTTGGTTCTACATAGGATAGGCAGAAGCCAATTTAAACTGGAAAATTCGTTTCACTTATGTTAGCACAACACACATGAGGTGCCCATTAATAATTGCTGACTTTCAAATGAATGAATGTGAATTTTATTTTTAAAGGAGGCAGGGCTCAAAGGGCAATATCATCTTTCATAAATAGTTACTCCCGTTCTTGATATTATGTCCTGGCTTTCTTCATGTTTTTATTTAATTTGTTGAACTCTCAGAAGGAAAAAAACCCAGCTCCACTGGCATTGAAACAAGATTTATAATAAAGCAGAGCAGGTGTAAGTTTTGACACGTCCAGTTGCAGACACATTTCTCTTCCCTGTGTCCGGGCTTTAATCAGGACCTTTGTTGTACAATGAAAGATGGTAGGGCCACTATTTTGTAAGCATGTGCACATCCAAGTCTTTCATAATATTAGTTAAAATCAATGTGCTGCTTTTTTAATTATTGCTCATGGTACAAAGCCGGGAAGGCTCATTTAGGAACGGGTCGATATTGGAAAGGGATTGGTAGAAGGCGGCGCAGTACATCAGGCGACTTGATGTGAAAATCATTGGGTCTGTGCTGTGGCGGTGTAGGGTTATCAGTCTGGTTAGCCTCCAGCTGGCTGGGGCAGTGTAATGGGCGAGCCTTCCAGGAGCCCGTGCTCCTTGCTGGGCAGCCACTGGAGCAGGGCTACCTGGCCGCCCCATCACACACGACTTCCAGAAGGAGGCGATTAGAACTGTCTCTGCCTCGTTTTATTGATCACATGCACCAGCGAAGTTGGGACACAGCGCAGAAGTCATTTTCTTTCTTCTTCTTGGGCAGTTTTTTTTTTTTTAAGCTCCTTGGTTTCGATAAACAAATGATAAACTGTGCTGAGCGCTGTGTGAGCGTGAGGACGTGAGGTTCTTCAGTAGGAGGGTGTGGATAAAGAGGAGCAAAACAGAGACAGAGGCAGGGCGGGGGTGAGAGGAGGAATTTAAACCTCAAGCAGGGGCAGGATGTCCAGACCATGTGGACGCCAGCTAGGACTGTCATTCTTGCTTTTATCTTACATGTTCCTGTTGAAAACATTCCGGAAAAAAAACACTCCATAAACTTCCAAGCAATAAAATGTCACCAATACTTACCCACAGGACAGTTTGTCTAACACCACACGCACATTAAAAATTTCCCATGAGGACCAGATCATCATCACAAATAGTGTCAGACAGGTGAACGCTCCCATATTTGAACCTGTTTTGATAACGTTTTGCATTAAATTAGTAAAATATGCTGTTAGATGATAATCTCATCAGCCCGCTAGACTGAACGTTGCAGAAGGACGATGTGCTGTGGTGACACATGGCAAGCAGGTGGGTGACCATGAAAAACTGGAGGCAGTCCCATGGCAGGGAGGGTCAGATGGTGGTGACAGAGGTGCACACACAGGGACATCCCTCCCCGCCCCTACCCTACTCATGGACACAGGCAGGGGTGGACTAAGTGCCAGGCTGGGAGGCCGCTCACCTGGAAGCAGGGTGGCCTCTTGTGCTGGCCACAGCCATTGACAGCATTGATTTCTGGTCGCCACTGACCCAGGCTTGATTGGTAAACCTCCTTTCTTTTTTCTTTTCTTTTTTTACATTTTAACGATTGGATGCTGTTTATTTTAATTTATTTTTCCTTGACTAATGATTGGACTCATCGGATAGTCTGTTGTTGACTCCTGGGCAACAATAATAGCATTAAAAAAAAAGAACAACTAAGATACTAGTCAGGTAAATGGCTCAAAGTCATAGACACTTGGAAGTAACTGAAGATTTAGACGCACACACACACTACTTGGAACGTGAGACGTTCCAGCATCTCACAGTATGCATGCAGATGCAAGAAGAGAGGTCAGCTTAGGAAAAATTCGTGCTGGACATCGGGAAATAAAAGAAAACACAGGAAGAACACAGTCACGATCCTGCTTTAAAGGTTGCCAGTAGATAATTATATGTGAGCATTAATTGCATATATAAGTTAAAGTGATTAATGTATTAAAAAGGATTCTTTGTCATCTACAGCACTCTTCCCGTGATGCCCTAAGAGCACCAAAGGCACTTGGCTTCTTAGGGGTTCCCTCTCTCTCTCTGCTCCAGCTTTATTTTGGTTGATTACTTTTGATGGTGATTTTCATCTCTTCACATGTGTAACCTTTCTCTTCTTTTCAGCTCATCTAAGGGGTTACTTGAGGAAGTGGGTTTACTGGTGGTTCTCACAGCTCACACCTGAGCAGGAATGGGCCGAACCCACTACCCACACTGTCTTAGTGATGAAATTTTCATCTGCCCTTCTTTTCAACATATTTTCCCCACTTCAAGGTGCCACAATCATTACAAAAGCTCGATGGGAAAACAGGTCCATTTAGTAAGGTTCACATGGTGGGAAGAAAAGAGGAAAAAAAGTAAGTGGAAACTATGATATGTGTGGTAGGTTTTTGAATTAAACCCTAAACCCAATAAGAGAGACATGATTTCCCAGGTCTTATGGAATTATGAGGGAACACAGTTGGAGGAATTGAAGGAAATTAAATCCTAATTTGCACATTCTGCAGAATTAATTAGTTGCTTACCGCCCAACGTTTATTGAGAACCAACTATAGATGAAACCTTGCAGCAGTGGGCGATTCCTCCACAGAAAAGGTCATTCCTCACTTGTATGTCCAACAAGGTGGTGAGATAAGATTGCATAAAAATATTCCCAATGCAAACTCCTAGAACATCAGCTGAAATGCTGGCTAAAAGTGTTTTAATCGTAATTTTGACCTTACAAAACTAAAGGAGACTCTCCAGGAGCTGGCAGGAAGAGTGAGTAGACAGTTGAGTGCTAGCTGTCATGAGAGCTGGAGCTGAGCCCCTGGGTGTGCATGTGTGCCGGTGTGGGGGGATGCAGGTTTCATTATCTGAAAAAGCTACAAGATGAAGTCTTCACCCTGCATCACGAGTTGGAACTGAAGCAAAGGTTTTATCCCAAGACTTTGAAAGGTTCAACATAGTGAAAATGTTAACCAGAAAAACAATACAGCAACTCACCTGAGTAACCAAAAGGAAACTTTCATTTTTTAGCCCAGAGTTAAAAAACGAGCAAAGAAGCTGGGTGCTGGTACTGTACACCTGTAATCCTAGCCACTTAAGAGGCAGAGATCAGGAGACTCACGATTTGAAGCCAGCTCAGGAAAATAGACCACAAGACTCTATCTGGAAAATGCCCACACAAAAAAGGGCATGATCAAGTGGTAGAGTGTCTGCCTAGCAAGCGTGAGACCCTGAGTTCAAATCCCAAGCAAAGTGTTCTGAAATCGGAACCATGAACCTTTCTTTCTCACATACTGGGCACTTGCATTTATTCTACTAGTGAGGGTAGGAAGCAGCTTAAGAATTCAGCTGGACTAATAATACCTTCGTATGATCAAGTAAGAAGAAACTTTGAGGTAGATTTGCATGATCTAAACTGTAAATAATTTGAACAGACAAAATAAGAATAGAGGTTAAAAAATGGTCAAAATTGAAAAACCCACTAGCAACCAATATCATCAGTAAGTTCCCAGCAGACAGAGCTAACCGAATTTAAAACCGTAATAAAAGTCGCAAGCAGTAAGTATCAGTCAGAGTGACATAAGAAGCAACTCAGTCCAGGGAGGATGGCCCCACTGTCAAGTCAGGATTACCCTGTGGGTTCTGGGCAAGAAAGAGAAAAGGTGTCCATGTGGCACACAGGAAGAGAGGCTGAAGACAGCAGCAATGTGTGCAGAAAATCCAGAGGTATCTTCTGGAAAGCCACCGGAACTCACAGGTTTGCAAGTCAGCAAGCCCGCAGGATGAAAGGTCAGTGTACAAAAATCCACACGCTTGTGTGCACTGCCAATGGGCAAATGGAAATTGAAAATGTTTCATTTATAATTGCATCAAAATTAAGGAGTATGTAGAGATAAACTTGAAAAAAGATGCCAAATACCAGAAAATAAGTGAAGCTTTAAATAAATGGAGAATTACACAATGTTCGTGTGTCAGGGACTCAACAATGTACTTTGGATGTCAATTCTCAAATCAGTTAACATATTCAGGATCAAAATCAAATCAGGCTTTTGCAGAAAGTGATAAGCTGATTCTAAAATTCTTATGGGAATGCATGAGACTTAGAACAACTTAAAACAACTGTTTTAAGGAACAAAGTTGATACGCCAGCATGGGAGGGCTCACATCTTGTCACAAAGCCTCAGCATTAAAGTCAGCATGGCATTGCTGTTGAGGTGACAAGAGGCACCAGCAGGCAGAATACCAGTCTCATCAGAAACTAAATGAATCACGCATGTAAATTTAGATCCTGAAAAACTAATGCTTTTTGAAGAAAACACTGGAAGGCATCATTGCACCTTGAGGGGGCAATATTTTATAAATGTTACATGAAAAGCATGATCCATAGAAGAAAAAAATATTAACCTCTTCAAAAGCAAGGGCTTGTGCTCTTTGAATAAAGCTGTAGAAAATAAAAAATGTTTGTAAATCTAATATCTAAAAACGTATTAATATTCAGAAATATAAAGAATTATCAAAAACCAATAATATGAAAGCAAATAACCCAATTAAAAATGGGCAAAAGGTTTGAAAAGACACTTGGCCAAAGAAGACAGCAAGTTCGTGTGGGTGAAGACCCTCCATTTCCAAAGTCTCTGGGCAAATGTGAATTGAAGCCAGCAGGAGGTGAAAGACTGACCGTCCTGACGGAGTGCTGGAGGGGAAGAGCAGGAGGACCTGCAACTCTTCTGCACTAAGCACGGGAAGCTAATACAGCATGGCAGCCTCTTCAAAATGTCCACATTCACCAGAGACCCGATCCAGCCATCCTACCCCAAGGCATTTGCCTGAGGTAAAAGAAGCCGTGAGCCATACAAACGCCCATACCCAAATTTTCATACCAGCTTCAGTTGTAATGGACATAAACTAGAAATAATCCAAATGTCCATCAAGGAGCAGTACACTCACACAACCCTTTACAATCTAACAACAAAAAGCAATAAACTGTGCAGATGTCAGATGGGTCAAGGCCAAGATGATCAAGTTGTTGAGTCAAAGAATACGAACAGAAGACGAGCAATGTCCGTGCTTGTACTAACTTCCTAAAGGCTAACAGACAGCTGCAAGTGTAGGAACTAAGACAGCAGAAACATCTATGCAGTGGGTCTCCCCTGGACTGAAATCCAAGTGTCTGCAGCACTGGCTCCCCCTGGGGGACATGAAAAGCATGTCACCTTTTCCCACTTTTAGAGGCCACCATGGTCCTTGGCTCTGCTCTGTCCTCTTGCTTCCTTCTAGACTCTGGCACTCCTCCTTCTGTCCCTTTTCAGAACCTGGTGATTATGTTGGGTCCATTGGATTACCTGGGACACACTCCCATCTCAAGACCCTTCCTTAACTTAACCACATCTGCAAATCCCTTTTCCATCTGTCAAGGATCACAGGTTCTAGGATTAGGACATGGAACATCCATGGATGAGGAACAAAAATATTCAACCAACCACAGTACTGCACCTCACTTATGTAAAATTGCAGAAAACCATAAATCAACAGAGATGGAAAGCAGATCTGTTGTCCGAAGTTGGACAGAGGCAGGGAGGACCAGGAGGATGAACCCAGAGGTGATAAATACACTCACTGTCTTGGATGTCATGGTACTTTCATGGGGTGTGCACACCTCAGAACTTACCAAATAGTACACTTAAATATTCCCAGCGCACTGAAAGTCAGTTATGCCCTGATTGTAAATGAATATGCTCTGAAAGTAAGTTTTGATATAGAAAAGATCAAAACTTATAGAAATCAATAAGTTACTTAAAACTGAATAAAATTCAAAATCAAGATTAAATATCAAATAGACAAAACTAAAAAGAGAATTCAGAATTGTGGTATGAAGGAATTCCATCATGGACACCTCATTGTGGTGACAGGCACAGTGCTCCAGGAGGTCAGTGCCGGTGAATTCAAGAAAAGAAGAGCCCAGCTCACGTCCCACGCAGGAGCAGGGCAGGCGTGGGAAGAGGCAATATTAGGGTGCCCACAGAACATGAATCTTGGGTTCAAGAGCTCTATAATTAGTCCACAGAGGGATAAAGTATCAACATAAGACCCATAATAATGAAACCACAGAAGCCCAGGATCAGAAATAAAATCATAGAGCACCAGAGAGAGAAGACAGCCTACAAGCAATCAGCAAACACTTCCCCTCAGCAGTCAAGGGAGGAAAATGCAGAAGAATGTAATTAGCTATCAAGTAATAATTTTACACAAAAGAGGAACAGGAATGGATTTCCCAAAATCTGAGAAAATTTATTTCTCACAAACCAAATGATAGAACAACTTAAGACACATCAGGAGAAACAGAATTGAGCCTGGAAGGAATGGCTGGGATTTGCCCAGAAATTGTAAACAGGGATGAGTGGTAGGGAGGTGAGTAAGTAAGAAAATATCACCTGCACCAGCCAACATAGCAGTTCCTAAACACACGCATGTCCAGACAAGGCAGGACTAAATACTGGAAAGCAGCACCGAGATAAGAAGGAGTCCCCTCGAAGTCAGAATAGCTGCTCAGGAGAAAAGGAGGGTACTGACTGACCTTGCATTTTGCAATCATGAACACAGAACAAAACGTTCGTTGTTACTACTGAAGATCGGAATGGGATTCTTTAGTTGTGAAAGGGCAGAAGGAAAGAACAGGACAAACCTCATCATGCAAAAGAAAGTGAGAAAGCAAAGAAAATTGAAGGGCAAACAGAAGACAGAGTGAGAAAGTTGAAAGATACCAGGGCAGTATGTCTGGCACACAAAGACCCCATGAAACTGGACCTGAACTCTGTGCCCATAGCTCAGAACATGGTGTTAGAGCTGACGGGGCTGCGTGGACAAGTGCTAGAAATACGGCCTAAAATGTGAGCACTCAGTAGTTCCAAAAAGCACTCCAGTGCAAATATTGAAGTAAACAACAGAAAATTAATAGGCTTGTACTCAAGCCAAGAAGGTGAAGTGATAACAGAGCTAACTGAAAAGAATAAACGTGGGACAATAATTAACCTAAGACCAAGAAAGAGTTCCCTGGAGACAAAAATTAAGACAGAATACACCAACCCCACCAAAACCTGGTTCTTTCCTCCTCCATCTCCTCCTCCTCCTTCATCTCCTCCTCCTCCATCTCCTCCTCCTCCTCCTCCTCCATCTCATCTTCCTCCTCCTCCATCTCCTCCTCTTCCATCTCTCCTCCTCCTCCTCCTCCATCTCCTCCTCCTCCATTTCTCCTCCTCCTCCATCTCCTCCTCTTCCATCTCTGCTCCTCCTCCTCCATCTCCTCCTCCTCCATTTCTCCTCCTCCTCCTCCTCCACCTCCTCCTCCATCTCCTCCTCTTCCATCTCTCCTCCTCCTCCTCCTCCATCTCCTCCTCCTCCATTTCTCCTCCTCCTCCTCCTCCATCTCCTCCTCCATCTCCTCTTCCTCCTCCTCCATCTCCTCCTCCTCCTCCATCTCCTCCTCCTCCTCCATCTCCTCCTCCTCCATCTCCTCCTCTTCCATCTCTCCTCCTCCTCCTCCTCCATCTCCTCCTCCTCCATTTCTCCTCCTCCTCCTCCTCCATCTCCTCCTCCATCTCATCTTCCTCCTCCTCCATCTCATCTTCCTCCTCCTCCATCTCCTCCTCTTCCATCTCTCCTCCTCCTCCTCCTCCATCTCCTCCTCTTCCATCTCTCCTCCTCCTCCTCCTCCATCTCCTCCTCCTCCATTTCTCCTCCTCCTCCTCCTCCATCTCCTCCTCCATCTCATCTTCCTCCTCCTCCATCTCCTCCTCCTCCTCCATCTCTCCTCCTCCTCCTCCTTCTCCTTCTCCATCTCCTCCTCCTCCTCCATCTCTCCTCTTCTTCCTCCATCTCCTCCTCCTCCTCCTCCATCTCCTCCTCTTCCTCTTCCATCTCCTCCTCCTCCTCTTCCTTCTCCTCCTTCACCTCCTCCTTCTTCATCTTTTTGTTTTGAGACAGAACCTCCCTCTGTGGCCCAGGCTGGCCTTGAACTTGCAATCCTCCTGCCTCAGCCTTCCAAGTGCAGGGATTACAGATGTGTACCACCACACCTGCAAAAACTGGTTCTTTAAAATAAGCAATAAAATGGACAATTTTGTTTAATAAAAGTGAGAAAAGTTAAAAAGTGGGTATGAAACTACTAAGTGAAATTCTTTAAATTGAAGAACACATCGCAGTACACAACATACAGAAATAAACTTATGTAGAGAACTTTGTGGAAACTGAAATACATATATATTTATAAAACATTATACAATATGTATAAAACTTGAATTTCCTATAAATATACAGATATATTAAAAATGAAAAGAAAACCACTCTAGAAAAAAATAGAATTCTGATTTTCCATATGCTTAAGATGCTTTATACTTAAAGATTTTAAATTCTTTTAAGAACCGTTTTTCCATATTTTCTAAGAAGCTGACAGAGCACTCTGGGGAATGGTACTCTCTCAGGTGGGTGGCAGGTTGTTGGTGGAAGGGCTGGGAGCACATGAGGACCCCAGCACTGCCTCTGCAGAAGGGGGAGGAAGAGCTCTGTGAGGCAGGAGGGCAGACAGAGCCCACCCAGAAAGAGCAAGAGGGTCCCTGTGGACACCACGAGCATTTGTACCAGAAGGGGAAGATTTAAGGGTTGATGGGCTATGAGATTTGTAACATCTTAGGCCTTGGAGAGCCCGTGGGAAAATCAGGAAGCAAGGGAGAGATGTCACTTTATCCTCATGTCCTCATGGGTATTCTTTTAGGCTTGCCTTTGGTGACTGGGAGCTGGTTTCCTCTTTGGGGCAACCTGTACCTCCTCTGACATGGCCTGCGCCAATCAAGCCTCTTGCTGTCTGCATCTCCCATGGCAGATTCTTCACCAGCCCGCCCTCCACACCTGTGCTCAGCTTCCCATCCACTGGGCAACAAAAGAGGGTTCCACCAATCCTACAACAAGCAGTACCATTCACCAAAGGCAGGCATCAAATCCAGACACAACCTGCCTGGGTCACACAAGGGTTCAGAGACAAGAATAGAAAGCACAGGTTTTGCACTTCAGAGCCTCGGTGCTTGAACGCAGGATACCATCAACAACGGTTAAATAACCTCTGTGAGGAATGAATGGCTCGCCCCTCCTTCCCCTCCTCATTCTCCTCCCCCCTCCTCTTTTTCCTCCTTTCTCCTGCCCATCCTCCTCCCCCTTCCTCTTCCTCTTCCTCCTTTTCCTCTACCTTCTTCTTCTCTTCCCCCCTCCTCCTTTTCTTTCCCCTACTCCTTCTTCTTCTTCTTTGAGCATGTCTGAAGGCTTCCGGGGAAAATTTGCTAGCTCATTGATTTGCAGCTCTGGCTAAAAGAAACTTTGTGTCTGCAGACAAAGTGTGAGGCTACTTAGAGCCAAGGAAGGGCTGGGAGCCTGTTCTGGGTGAGCTTTTCCTATCCATGGGACATCGAAGGCTCAGCTTGTTAGCATAGCTATAATCACGTGCCGACTGACAGACCTTACTGGGCGTGGAGGAACAGATGTTGCAGAGGGGGCTCACACTGCAAAGCTGCACCATCACTATTGCACATCATGCAAACAATGAACGTAACAATGGAGCTGGGAGAATTCAAGCAAATTACCACTAGCTTAGTTCAGGAGTATAAGCAAAATACAAAATAAATATCCACAAGTCTTCACTGACACCAATCTGTGATGGCATAAGTTTATAGATGAGGAAGAGGAGATAGGCAGGTGCTGTACCACTTGAGCCATGTCCCCAGCCCGGAAGAGGAGATAATAAACCATGCAGAAAAACTCCAAGAAACATCTGAGGACACTCTGTCCAAAGAGGTGAAAGATGTGGACTCTGTACAAGAACTTCCTTCCAACTTGTGCAATCTGTAACTACACAGTGAACGTGACAAGCACCACCTCTGCCCAGTGTTGAGTCACCATCAGCAGCAGGCTTCCCATTGACAATGTCCACTTGCTTGGGCAGAATGTGGTGAAAGCTGAGTTTCGTCTCTGTGGGCTTCCTCCCCAGCCATACACTGCAGTTGTGAGAGGAGACATCAGCAATGGGCTGGCCAGTCTTCCTGGCCAGCATCTCAAATCATCAGGAAAATACAAACCAAACCAAGTTGAGATCACTCAAGAGAAGGAAGATCTAGAACCTGCCGCAGCTGGAGGAACCTGGGGAGACACAAGGAGCATTTGTGACATGGGATCCTGGAGCAGAAAGAGGACTTCCGGTACAAAGGAGGGAAATCTGAATGACACATGGTTTTAGTTAGTGACATTGCATCCGTGATGGCTCACTGGTGTGGTAAATGACCCTTAGTAAAGCAGGATGCTCACAACAGAGGCCATGCCTGAGCCGTGGGGACTCTAACCCGTCTGCTTCTCTTTAAATCCGAAACCACTCCAAACAAGGAAGTCTGCCAGTAACAAACAGAGGCCAACCAAATCCATACCATTTTAGGAGCCACGTCACAGCCATTGCCTCTCAGAGAGGTAGTTTTTCTTCAAAAATAGATTTTACTTTACGGAATTGGTTGAGAAAGGTGCATTTCTAACTTAGTCTGCCTGGTAGTTTCAACAATGGCCAAGTAGACACCCCCAAATTCAGTTCAAAAACATGGCTCCCTGGTGGACTCCCCTCCACACCAGCTGCCATCGGAAAATGAATTTTCACAGCTTAGTTTTAAGCACCTTGAAAATGGGAGTTTATAATGGAAGTGCTGACACAAAGCGAACCAGGGCGGTGTGAATGCATGGCTGTAATTTATAATGTCAGCCCATATTCCAAACACTCTCTCTGTGCCCTGGCTTTGCACAACTAAGAGAGGAAGGGACTGCAGTGAATTATTGTGTAATTAATCATTTGACCATGAGGGATTCATTTACTAATTAAAAACGCAAAAAGAGTAAATTGAAATAACCAGTGACTACTAAATCACGTCTTGTGAAGCATCAGCTGTGTTGTAATAAATCATGTGTATCCATCAGAGCCGGACACTTTGGGAACCTCGAGCACCCCGTCCCCGTGCAAAGATGGCGTTCCCGTGCAGGCAGCGACTTGCACCTCAACTGTCTGTGTATATGCAGATGGGTGTGTTTGTCCATGCATATCCACTCACGTAACTTTGGATTCTGAAAAATAAAATAAAAGGGTCAAACTAAAACTTGCAGTGGAAAAATAATGTAATATAAAAAATGGGCTGGAGGAGTGGCTTAAGGGGGAACAGTGGTTGTCTAGCAAGTGGGAGGCCCTGAGTTCAAACCCAGTATCAACAATGAATAAATAAATCTAACATAACGTAGCAGAATATAGATATGAATTAAACATTGATGGCTATTCTGCCTTGGCTCCACAATACCTTGATTCTGTCCACACAGGCCACTAACCTGTTAACTAACCTACCCACCTGTTAAGTCCATACTTTTTCCTGTTTCCTAAAACCTCCCATTTCTGAACACTCAAACCAGTTCCCAGGCAGCACAAAAAGATGAAATGACCAAACTCTACAGTTTTTAATGTAGTTTTGGGATTTTCTCATGGGATATTTAGTAAAGACACAAGGTTAGCACCACAGGACCACCTTGTTGAGGGCATCTCAAATGACCTTGAGTCTGCTGTGCCCTACACCAGAAGGAAGGGGTCATGGAGGGCCGTCACCCCAGCTTCCCCAATTCTTCTCCCCTGCAGGATAGGAGACTTCATGCCCTGTCCCCCAAAGATGAGAGTAGTCAAGAGAAATGGGGGTGAGCTTTTACTGAGAGGTAAGAAGGGGACGGCAAAGTCAGAGTGGCCAAAGCTTATCTGTGAGCACAGAGAGAAGTGTGTCAGATCTCGAAGGCTGAGATGAGTGAAGACAACACAGGGTGGGTGTGGGTTGAAGAACATCCCCCAAATAGCCACACTGTGTTGTTTCCAGGCCCCCTTCCCTAGGCCCAGCTGGCATTTCCTCCTCACTGAGACTGAGATGTGCATTTCATGCCAGAAATGGCTGCCAGCTAGTTGACTGTGCAGCAAGACAGTTTGTGGTGAGGGGAGGACAGAGGACAGGTGGTCCTGTCAGACAGTGTGTGAGCAGGAATCTGAGTCCCATGGGAGAAGGACTGTAGCATCCACAGGTGCAGCAGGGGCTGCTGTAAGCCAGATGCAGAGCTCCAAGGCCACAGGGCTCTGTCATCTTGTCCTTTTATTCTACAAAGAGAAGAGAGGACTGAGCCTGAGTTCCTGCAAACCAAATTCCAGTGAGTATGGAAATCCAAGACAGACCGAGCAAGTGATGGCAAGGGCCTCTCAGAGCGGTCTGTGTCCACTGTGGGGCTCGGTGTTTGCCAGCCACAGATCATTGTGGTGCTGTGAAGAAGACAGGGCACAGAAAGGCTGCAAGAGATCCTGCCTTCACTTATAAACTCTGGGCATTTATGTGTGCTTGGTATCCTGGGTCATGGGTCAGAGACTGGGTAGGGCCTGACTAGAGAGCAGGGCAAAGCAGCACCTTTATCTCCTAGGGCTCTGTTGTTGATTATTTTCCTCTATGATAACGAGGTATTTTTAAATTGTGAGATCAGAGAAGCATTAAATTATCTGACCTAAATAGTCTATTTTAAAATTAGCTCCCCATTGGAATATGAGACATTTTAAAGATAAAAGTACGTGTTCTTAAGTTTTCAGGTGGTCAGCACATGCACGTGCTCTTCAAGAGAAAGGTGGACCAGCTGCTGCCATAAAGAACCAACACACTGCAAGACACATTCCAAAAGTTTGGAGTCTCTGGGCTTTTTAACATCAGGGAAAGAAATCTGCCCATGGGCCTTGAAAGAGTTGATGCACGGCACCAACCTTGCCACCCCCAAAAGAGCCCTTTGCTCCTTTCCCAGCCCTGGCTTTAGGCTTAAAGCCCCACGTTTCTGTCTTTCCAAATGGCCTCAAAGGGGTGAAAGCTTGCGGAGTGGCTTTCAAGCACAGTGCGTACTCCACGCCACCGACCTCGAGCTGTGTGCAGAGAAGCTGGGCCTTCGGCTCGGTGTGCGTGCCCTGAGCAGCTCTTGAGACTCTGCAGGAATTTGAGGCGTGCAGTGCCACTAACTTGGTAGAACGCTTACTGTTTTTAAACATGGATGTGCTTTCTCTGACATGTCAAGGTCGATCCACCCAGTGCGCTCGGTCACATGCGTCATGGCGCTGTGACAAGTGGGGAGTTAAGACCATTGAGGGCAAATTGTACCAATTGTAACTCAGCTGTTTCTGCTAATGCTAACTTTTCAAACTTTCGGGTGTCAGGGCAACATGGCTTTATTTGACTGCTTCTGTGAAGAGTGTTCATGCCTGGGCTGGCCTGCACCACAATCTTCCTGCGCCTGATGCTTCCTGCACAGCTGGGATGACAGGTGTCCACCATCATGCCCAGCTTTTATTGGTTGAGATGGGGTCTCACGAACCTTTTTGCCTGAGATGACCTTGAGCCACAATCTTCCTCAATCTCCACCTCCTGAGTGGCCGGACAGTGTGAGCTGCCATGCCTGGCCTCTCCCAAATTTTTATGAGAAGAAAATTGAGACTCTGTATGGTTAATAATTTGCACCTTCCTTTAAGGTGTACTGGCATTGGTGTGGGGGGCTGAGGACTTCCTGCCCCCAAAACAGGAAAGAGGAGAATAATACCTGCTTCTTTTGTCCCTAAATGTGACCAAGAAAAGAGAGTTTCCAGAACACATCTTGAGAAGGAAAGGCCTATAGGTCCTTCACAGTGTCAGACTTCAGTTAACATATCACACCCTAGAAGAAACAGTAAGACTTGATTCCATACTGACATTAAAATATTGTCCTTTATAGTTAAAGAAATATCAGTTACTGCTGTGAATTTCAGATCCATATTTGAGAACTTACCCTTTGACTTAGTTTATAATTCATAGTGTTTACTTATTGCTATCCATGATGTATTTTTACATTTTTAAAACTTTAAATATTCAGCGACTGGGAGGATGTGAATTTATCTTAATTTTACCTTCACAGATGGTGCAGAGAAAACCACAACAAAAGATGAACTGTTCTCCTGCAGCAGGTTCCCTGCCTGCAGGGAAAGCTTGGAATCAAAAACAAGACAAGTTGTCCATCAGAGACATTGTTAGACCTCAGGAAACTTTAACTCCCTTTGTTTCTTAGAGAACAGGAAAGATCTCTTTTCCTCTAACCTTCCTCCATCTTTTATTGCTATCCCCAACTCCATCCCCACCCCATAACCACCCCCTCCCATCCCACCCCCATCCATAACACCATCACTACCACCATCACCATCTTAATCCTAAATACCATCACACTGCCCACATCGCCACCACCCCAACACCACCTCAACACCAGCACCCCAACACCATCAAGATCCACAGCACCACCAACTCCTGTCTACCATCAGCTTCGAAAGAGTCAGGAAGACCTGGCTGTCCTCAGGAGCCATGCTTGGTGTCACTGTCAATTTTCCCCCATCTTGCTATATGCCCTCTCTCTCCACATCTTTCACTACACTCACGAGCTGCAAAGGTATTTATTATGGTTCGTCATGCATTTTCACTAACACTACTTGTTGGTAAGTAGCTTTGCTAGGTCATTTAATCTGTTGGATGAGGATTACCTCTCTGCAAAATAAAGAAACTGCCAGGGTCCCTCTTAGCTCTGAAGCAAAGATTTGCACTTGCCACATGTCTCAACAATCTTATGCTCAGTTAAGCCTATAAATTAAAACTATCCAGTATATTATTATGATGTCTCCAGGCACTTGTAAAAGTATTTTGAAAATACTTCCCAATGTTATATTACACCAAAACAATGGCCAATCTAATGAATTAGTGTGAAATATGTTGACATTCCAAAGTTATTAATTGTGCTGTAAATATGCCAACTTGACGGAATGCTAAACTGCATATTTATTTAGAGCTACTCTTCTAAAAAGACGGGAACACTTTTTCTTAACATTCTTTTCTTTGTACACGCATCTCCTGCAGCTAATTGGCGCACGCACGCACGCACGCCCGCACCCATGCATGCACCTCTTGAGCTATGATAAAGGGCCAGAGCACTACGCTCACAATTTTCAAAGGCAGTCATTGGCCACATCTCCAGGAACCGAGTAGGGAAGCCAGCCGTGTGGTTGACAGAGGCTGTAGCATGTAGCCAGGACCTCAAATCCCAGGACAATCCCAACTACAGCATGAACGTGCTCGCCACATTTGCACAGGTAAGCTGCAAGTTTAATGAGGTTGAGGTGCAGGACTTAGCACGCTCGTCTCCTGTCTGGAAGGGCCCACCCTGCACAGAGGAGTTGTGTCCCGGTGCTCTGCCACCCTCACTCGTCCTCAAACGCTGTGATTCACACAGAGCTCGAGTGCATGCCAGCAACATGTCCCCAGAGCATTTGCAGAATCTGAATTAAGTGACGTTACAGCAGAAGCTCTCGCTCACTTAGCTCAGCACAATGAGTATGATCCATCGTGTACTCCTGACCAAGGTCATGGTATGAGGACAAATTACTCTATTAACACCTCTTTTAAGTAGCATTAGTGATAATAAATGAAGAGGTTTAATGTAATTCTGATAATATTGTTCATGCAAAAATAGCATACTTCATCTTGTTAAAACAATTAAAATGTGCTTCGAGGATATTTTACACCACAGAAATATGATGCCTGAGAGTGCTTATTGCACGGTACTGAAGGTACCAGCGTTAGCCAGGAGGGCTGACAATCTGATAAAAATCGGAAAGCTGCTTTGTATGCTCTGCTAATTCAGGATCATCTTCTTGGCCCTAGGTACTCCCCAAATGCTGCACGCCATTGCAGCGGGCCCTTGTGTGATATTAGATTAAATTCAATCCTTTTGCGTATCATTTTTTTTTTAAGGAAATTACATGCCCTGTTCTTTAGCATAAGCCCTCTTTAGCAGCTAAGCAGCCTGCATTTTAAGCCTGGAACAGTGCTGGTTTCTTTCCAGACATAGTTAAGCTTTGTTGTCAGATACAGATCATCTTATCCCAATCACGTATATCCAAAGAGGCAAAGAGCACTGGCAGGCGCTGATGGTGACCTTATTCCCATCCAACATCGAAGCAAACTTTGTGTGGTTCCCACTTGGGCCAACAGCTGAATGAACGCTAAAGACACCGTTACGCAGCTTGTGGTTCAATGACTGCTTAAAGTGTTTTGCAAATAAATTGTACTCACCATAGAAAACTTTCTGAACACAGTCAAGTTGGTTAATGGGGATGGGATCTCCTCTTGGAATGATGAGAAACTTCTGGATGTGAGGGCTGTATGTAACCATGGGTGAATTAAAGGCCATTATGGGAGACTCTAAAGTCTCAAAAAGTGATTTTATTGTGAAGTTGGTGGCAACAAAAGGCTTAGGTTCCAACACAGTTGTGTGGTCCCAGGACCCACCTTCGCCCTAGTTCCTGGCTGCCACACTTCCTCCAGTGTCACTAAATGAGTGAGTCTCTCCTGCTGGAGTTCCTAATGATGTTCGCACACTTTAGCACAACTTTGTAAGAGGTTTTATCCCCCTCTTCCCAAGAAGGGCACGGACTTCCTCAGGTTTCATTCAGAGGAATTTTAGCTTTTTACCATACATGTGCAAAGGCAAGTAAGTCACGGTTCTGAAGAATTTTTCTTATTCTGGAGGACTAATAACTGTGTGTTAAGATCATTTTTATTGTCCCCATTAAAAACATCGGATAATGTGGAAGAAATGATTATCTTTAAAATCTCACAAACACATTACACTGGGGCATTTTCTTCCTTTAATTAAGACTTCAGCAAAGCCGAGCAGACGGCAGTGTCTCTCCTATTTCCATCAACTTTTCAATTACGTTTGGCCTGGCTGATTTTACTTGATCCCACATAAATTTTGCACGTGTGAGTAGAGCTGAAGTTTCAAGAGTGAGATCGGGTTTTGCATTACTGACAGAAACCTGTATTTACAAGAATGAGCCTCCTTGACTGTACATAATTAGTCAGGGGACAGGAGACGACAAGGATCCTCCAAGCAGGGACTTAAAGTATTAGTTTCTTCTCATATTTATGATTAATGCCTTTCTTATCAGCCTGCGGCCCCGAATAGAATCGTGTAAAGCATGCTGGGTTAAATCATTCTTTGTTACAGGATACAGACATTACACTTCAGGGAAGCCCAGAGGACAAGCTTGACTGCCAGTTACACCTTCATCAGAAATTAGTCAACTCAGAGCTGGGATGCTGCTTTTTATAATTTATACTTTGAATGACTTCCTACCTATTTGACAGTCCTGGAAGATGCCCTTGCCATGAGCTGTGGGCAAATTATCATACAGATTCCCCTCTTAGCAGTGTTTTATAAATGGCCCACAACAGCGGGGCAGCTCTACTCCTGTGTGTGCATTTATTTGTTGGGGAGACCCCCTGCTGATCGCATGCAGGTAACCACGTCAAAGGCCACGCAGGCCGTACTGCGTGGACGCCACTGGATAATAAATTCCTGTTTGGCACCAGTAAACTGCAGATGTACCCAGTTTGGGGGTGCAAAATCACTTGGCGAGGACCCCTGGATTTGGCTGTTTTGACAGGTTCCCAGACCTCTGGGTTCATGGGGCCCTGATGTCTCAGCATTTTTCTCAAAGCACCCCTAGAAATACCAGGCGGTTTAGTGGTGTATCATTTAAACCCAAGCAGCTGCACTCATGTTTGCACAGCCACAATGGGCAGCTATTTGAAATCAAAAGGAAGAGTAAGAATTTGATGTCATTCTTAAACGTTGATGGGTGGAACTTCTGCACTTACTGCGCACTGAGCAACTTCTCCAAATTAATGTCAGACACACACTCACTGTCCTCCTGTCTGTCGCATTGCATTTCGTGCAGTGCTTAATTTTCAACATGACAGCCACCAAAACCAGATTCTGACAACTGTGTCTCATCCAGTGTGGACTCTGTATTTCCTCGAGGTCAGAGTTCACACAGTGTATGACTTCTGGTCTTGGTGTTGATACATTCCTGGGAAGCGGCAGTAAGTCTGGTTTTGTTGTCTCTTTCTAGCTCTTTGCTGGCTCTGGAGATCCAGTTTGCTTCCAGCTGTGTGTCAGGCAGGGGCCAACTTCCTGGTGCCACCATCCGTGACTCTGGGACAAGTGTGTCCAGGCTCCACTGAACTCATGGATTTTTGTATCCACTATTTTAAAAATCTGATTTACTGGTTGGAAGTGTGGCTCAAGCAGTAGAGTGCCTACTTCACAAGTGCAAATTCCTGAGTTCAAACCCCAATCCCACCGACAAAAAAAATGGGAAAAATAAAATCTTATTTACTATCATGATACTTTGGAGCAAGGAACACATCAAAGATATAGTTTAATAGAACATTTTAGAAACCAAAACAAGAAGTCTAACTCGGCCATATAAGCAACTCACCTTAGCAGCTGATGCTATTCCAAGTTTTCTCCTAGCTAGATGGCCGCAGGTATTCCGACCTGCCTTTCCCAGGAGAAAGAAAGCACATTGCAGACTTTCTGGGTTTTCCTTCAATGACTCTCCCTAACTGAACTCATCTCCATCATCAGAAGCTTTCCTTGGAGGTCACAACTGAAATGAATGGTCTCACATCCAGAGCCCACAATGGACAGAACACAAGAAAGCCTACTCACATGCACCTGGCATGTTACAGTGATCAGAACTGACACCAATGGTGTGTGATACTGAAAATGTGGAAGCTTGTCACTTTTGATGAGGGCTAAATTGACTGAAATTTTTAGTAATATATTTGATGCTTGTTCATAAGTCAGCAGGAAACCGGGCTGGTATGCTATCTTGAGAGCCACTGCTGGAAAGTGGCTTATTTGGAAATAAACAAAGATTAACACAGTTGGTATAGTAAGCTACTCCACAAAGCTTTTCATTTTCTAAAGTGTCATTCCTTATGCTTGAGAGCCATTGCAGGCTAGAAGTAGCTAAATATACATTTAATGTACTAACGATGGTTATTTTCACCATGATGAAGACAAGTAAGTGTGCCATCCTGGGAATCCCTCCTGTAAGTCCAAGCCTGCTGCCTCAGAGTTTCAACGTGTTCGCTTCACCTCCTGCTCTCAGACCTTGCTCACCACTGTGTAAGTCATTTGTCTAGTCACATGAGGAAATGTGCACTTCACAGAGGCAAAACACAGCAAACAAAAATGACACTTTTTAATTGAATTCATGTTTTATTTCAAGTAAAAGGTGATTTCTAATCAGCATGGCATGCAAACAAAGCAAAACCAATAAATAAATACAAACTTTTCATCATTTCAGGATGTTGCTTGGTTGACTGTTATAACTGTCTTCACAAAAGATTGGGAACAACGTGTTGTAGGCTATGCCATGACTTCACAGCATGACAGGATCAGCTGGAGCTGGACAGGGCATGGGCACCAGGATGGAGCTTGGGGAATGGGGCCAGTGTGGCCATATACAAGAACTCACAGGGGACCATGGCTCAGCTGTGCCTAGGGGCTGGTGTTGGGTGGTGGCCGGGCTGCAAAGTCTAACTTGTTTGTCTAAGTTTGCAAAGTCTAAGTTGTTTGTGCCTGACACATTGTCAAGTCCTGGCTCTCCTCCCAGAAATGCTAAGCATGGCTTCTTTAGAGCCAGTCATCCCCACCCCACCACCAACAATGGGCATGGTGTGGGGTCAGAGTGTGTCTTGTGGCAGGGTCTGTCTAGAGTAAGTGATGGGGCCAGAGGGCCATAAAGGCACATTTGGCATTGGTAAAGCTGCTTCTCGCAAAACCTCTGAACTTACATACAGAGATTCAACAAATAAAATTGGTGGAAGGCAGAAGGTGAAAGCCAGATTTTCTCACTGTTAGAGTAGGAGGTGACAGAAAAAGTTATGAGGAAGAGAAGAGGGAGAGAATGGAGAAATATGGATGTCTCAATCATAGAGAGAGAAAGAGAGGGATACTGATGATACATAGGTAAATGATAGGTGCTAATGTGTAGAGAAATGACAGATGTATATAGAGAAAGCTACATGGTTGAAATGTGATTGATAAATGATAGATGATAGGCAGATCATAGACAGGTAGCTCATAGATGATATATAATAGGTAGGTGGATGATAGATGACCAATCTGAGCTACACGTGCGTGGATGGTTAGTTACACTCACACATGCCCTTCTCTGTCTGCGGAAAGGACCTAAAAGTACTGTCACCCTGGCAGAAACAAGGACATAAAGTACCACATCTACTGGAGCATTTCGCAGTGAGAGGAAGAGAGAAAGCTCTCACGCTGATGGAGACATGTCATAGGGACGCAGGAGACAACAGTACCCAGTGGCTACAGCTGGAAACAAGTTTGAGTGAAAAAAGAAATAATATTGGGTTGTAACTGAAATATAAAATAACTGAGTCCATACTGATGTAGCAAATTGTCGGATAAGCTAGTGACTGAGAGGAGGAGAATAACAAACCATGCCTTTACCTCTTCTTTTAGGGAGCTGAGCAGAGCTCCCCATCACTAGAAAGTTCTTCCCCAAAGGGTGAGGGATCAGGAGGAAACCACCAGAAGCCCTCCAGCTGAAGGACAAGGTCATCAAAAAAGGGGAGGCCTGAGAAGAATGATGACAGGATCATAGGCTCCTGGACAGGCTCCTGTGACAGGGACAGGACAGTGGAGAGAAGGTGGCCAGATCAATATACAAATGAGGGTCGTTCCTACTGACATGCCAGCGTTGGTCCTGGCTAAGCCCATTGGCCGTACAGTAACTGCCCACTCAGTCTACAGGAAGTAATTTACTTAAATATGGTGGAGCATGGCTTATAGGAGAACCACCTGTTCTCTGAACCCGGACTCTGCTTCTTCTCCATTCTGCTGGCGGCTCTCCTGCATCAAGGTCTGGAGAAACCAGTGCTTTTCCTGTTTAGCAGATATGCCCTGTGGCTTCCTCATCATCATCCAGGTGCCATGAGAAAGAAGATTGGGGACCAAGGTTCTGCTGTCCCTGATTCCCACTTCTGTGAAGGGGCCGTGAGCTTTGTTGGTACACCCAGGACACAGGTGCCACCCCAGCAAGCCTGGGGATCTCACACAGATCAGGGCTGCATGTGGCCTGCTCTGCCTTTGCAGAGAACAAAGGACACCCCATTTCTCCTTGTCACAGATGGTGACATCGGACTTTTTATTCTGCCTCAAGCATCCCCAGTGTATCCGGGCTGTGTCTGCTGTTCCTTTTCTCTGCAGCTTTCTGAAGGTTTAGGACACAGCAGTGTGTTCTGAAAAGCCGGCAGTCTTAGAGGCAGGAGGGAAAGCAGTTTATTTCATTGCCGATGACAGTTGTTCGGTGAACAATGGTCTCCAGGAGTTGACACGGGGCCATGATGAGCGAGGAAGGAGAACTGAGTCACAGCTGCACAGAGCAATCACTGGGAACATCGTCTCTTCCCCAGCCGAAATGCCATTAACACGCATGTCAGCCCAGAGCGGGTCTCATAGCTGTGCGCGTTGCACCAGCTCAGAAGAGAAAATGAAGGTTCCCCTCAGGGACGGCCTCCCTTTTTCTCCGAGAGAGTCTTCATTATTCAGGCATTGTGATACTTTCCCTGTATTTGTGTAAAGATTAAATTGCACATGACTTCTAATGTCTCTGCTACTCCAACTGTCATAGGTCGGTGACCTTCATGCAAGGAGGTAATAGATACACCGTCTGCAGCGCGGGCTGCCACTGCTCCGCCACAGCTCAGTACCCCCCTTTGTTATAAGTCGAAAGCAATTAAATAAAAATACAGGGTACAGCACCTCCAGGACTCGAGAATTTCATATGTCTCTTTACGTGACCAGTGTGAACACCAATCTGGGGTATTGTCTAATGGGATGTTGAGGACCAGGAAACCCCAATGCAGAACCTGAGCCATGGGAGGAAGGAAATGCTCTGAGTAGGTTCACATAGAGAATGGGGAGCTCGAGCCCCGACAGCTGCTAATGGACCCGAGCTCTGGTACCATCTCCCATTTGCTCAGCTTCCTCCCTGTCTGCACATAATCTTAATGACCATCAAGACACCATCCTCAGGAAAAAAAAAAAAACAGAAAGAAAAATTAGCTGAGATAGATGTTTCAAATGGTGGACATCTCTGAATTGTTGATATTACTGTCGTCATAGTAAATCACACATGCTAACCTGGAGAGGATATTTCAAAATCTACATGTACACCAGTTACTAACTCAGTCAAAATGGTAGTCACTACTGATCATATCCAATTGCTGACGAGGCAAGAAGTTCCTCAATTTCCCTATCTTTCCTCAGGGCCAGCATCCTCCTCTTTCCTCTGTATGCCACAGTAAAAACACCCTCTCTCTAACTGACCACATACCTCCAGGGTTCCTCAAATCCTCACAGCTCCTTCTAGCTATCTTCTTTGGGGCAAGCACAACCCCTTTCCATAAGAGGTTCCAAGTCGCCAGTGCTCCCGATACTGCCTTCTCTCCCTGCAGGGACACTGTGCTTCCTTCTCATTTCTGCCACCACCCGCAGGTGTGGCATCCAGATGACATGACCCGGGTCACTGGTCTCCACTATCCAATGCTGCCTGGAGAGCTAAGGTGACCTGGGAGCCCTGCCAGGCCCAGATAACTGGTTCTCCTCCCTGCCTGAGAATGGGGAGCCCCACCTCCCTCCAAGAGTGTGTGCATCTGTCTGCATCTCTGACAAGCCCCAGGGCTAGGGGGACAGACTGGGGTGCTCTGCAGCACCAAGTGTTTCTGTCTCACCACTGTCTCCATGGCTCCTTCCAGGCAGGACCTCGATGGTAAGCACAAAGCATATTCCCCCACTCCAAGTCGTGACTCACTGCCCACATCCACCATTCAGACTGGAGTCACCGGTCTCCAGGGGAGCCATCAGCACCCGGTCTGTATGCTCCCCTCCCACACCGAGAAGGAACGATGTCCTAGCCGGGAGAGTGACTCAAGGTCAGAAAAACTCTCCGGGTTCTGCCTCCCTCTTCCTTAGGCTGCTGTTACCTCTGGGCAGGCCAGCCGCCATACTGTGAGGACATTTCTGCTGCCCCAGAGAGAAGGGATGTGGCAAGGGGCAGGGGCCACCGGCTGGCAGCCCTGGGTGTGAGCCATTGGAAACAGACTCTGCAGCCCAGTCCAGCCTTGAGACGGCTGCAGCTTGCCTGACAAGTGACCTGTAGCCCCACCAAGACCTTGCTCCAGAAGACAGGCTAAGCTGCCCCTGAATGCATAGCCCCCAAACTGAAGGGGCTCACAGTGTCTCATGACTGAAGACCTTTCACTGTGAACCATTTCTCCAAATTCCTTCCGACTTCTGCTCTAGTAGAAACCTGGCTCTCATGCAATAGCAAGGCTTTCTCTGCAGGACCCTTCACAAGAGTTTTCCCTCTTAGGTGGCTCCTTCATCCCTGGTCATTTCTGTCCCATTGTTCTTTGTCTCTATGAGAACTCCAGCTCTGGAAACATGCCATCAACTCTTTCACTTCCTAAATTATGTCTTCTGAAAAATTTTACTTTGTTTCAGTGAATTTTCTCCCTTACTGATTTTGCTACAAAGTATGCAAAGTATCCTTGTTGAAGTATTCACATAGAGGTGACTCTGCACCTTCATCTCTTTGTGACAACTTACACGTCTGTAAATAAGTGCTGTCAAAGGTCGTTTTGCACACTGTTTGCCTGATAAATCATTCCGTGAAATACAAGGAAAACCTAGGAATACTTACATGAAATTGTCTTCTTGGCACTGTTAAGAAAGTCACACAGGTGCACACGAGGCAGAGAGTCCCCACTCCCCTGCCAGACATTACACAGTCTCTGGGGACAGTGGGGAAGGTTTTGGTTGACACAGGTGGGGAAGAGTGGTGCTTACGCTGTGCAGGACAGTCCCTACCACAAAGAATTATCTGGCCCACAAGGCAATTGAGTCAAGATGGAGAAATCCTGACACAAGAAGGTGTCATTTAGAACTGGCTGACAGAGGCTTCCTACTTCATCCTTGAGAAAGAACAGTGTCTGGGAAGATGGGGCAGGGGGGGAGAACGGGGTGCAGGAAGCCCTTCACAAGCAGAGGCGTTTGACAGGAAGTCCTGGGTGTGTCTGAGGAGTAGGGCACAGCCACCTAGTGGAAAGTCAGGACACTTGGAGACCTAGAGCGGTAGCGGGTTTGCAGTAGATAAATGAGAGCTATGAGAAACATCAAGGAGAAATGCAGAAAGACCTCAGCCCTGGCTGCTCCTCTCCCTCCCTGGACACCACCTAGATTTCCCAGCTGCCACACGTGCTGGCCAGGCAACGGGCACTCTAGTGGCACAGGAGGTATAAGTGCACCTGGAATCCAGCAAAACCCCTTTTTGACCCGAAAAGTTCCAAAAGATTCTCCACATCACTAATTGTCAGAAAGACACAAAGCAACATCACAATGAGGCATCACCTCACACTCATTAGGATGACTGCTAGGAAAAAAGAGTGTTAGAGAGGCCAGGGAGAAATGGAAAGCCTGTGCCTGGCTCATGGGACCTCCAGAGGAGGCAGCTGCATAGACAGCAGCACGGAGCACCTCAAGACAGGAAGAAGTTACCGTGTGGCCAGCACCCTACTTCTAGGTAGAGATCCACAGAATTGAAATCAGGGTCGCAAAGAGACAGCTATCCACCTGTGTGACTGCATCACTACTCACCCCAGCCAAGAGGTTGAAACAGCTCAAGTGTCCATCCACAAATGAATGGACAAAATGCGGGCGCACGTACGCTGGAATATTATTTAGCCTTAAAAATGAAGGAAGTTCTCACACATGCTATAAGGATACTTGTCCTTGATGATGTTATGAGTGAAACAAGACAGGCACGGAGGACAAATGTGTCTCTTCATTCAAGACACATTTCTGAAGTGCCTACAGTTTTAGGTCACTACCTTTTGCAATCGGGATATCTCGATGACGTGAAGACACTTGCTCTGTCTTTAGGAGCTGAGGGTCCAGGACAAAGGACCCACCCCCCCAAGCATGCTCCAGAGAGGAAAGCCCAGCCCCAGCATGGGAGGTCTTGCTGACCTCATGGTGTAGGGCAGGCCCAACAGAACCCACAGGTCAGATTTGGAGAGTTGCTCCGTCTGAACTCAGGGCAGGAGGGAGGCACAGAGGAGAGGTCTGTGACTGCCAAGTCCCAGAGCAGAGACAGTCCTTTCAAATATGAAAGTCAGACTGGATCTCCCGGGCAAGGAGGAAAGTGGCACAAAAGGAAGCCACTGAGCTAGGAAGAGGCCTGCTGGTTTGAAACTTGCAGGTTTCGTAGGAATTATGAACTTTATCCTAAGACACTGGGGAACCACTGGAGGTATTGAAGAAGAGAAAAAGCCTCACCAGAGTTTGCTTTTGCAGAGTTTGCTTTTCAATGTGGAATCCGGTCAGCAGGCAGAAGGGGAATCTTTGGTACTTTACCAACAGCCAATATGGGCTTTGGGCCTACACAAGCTTGGAAGTTTCTTGCAGGTGGGTGGGTGTTTTCCTGCTCGGAGAAATTCCTGTTGAGGACATAACTTTCCACACAGTGCAACCACTGTGAAAGAGAATTTTAAAAACTGATGTATGCCTCTACGATGAACCCCAATTCTCAGATCAATTACATAATTTCCTCCTCTGCTAAATAGCTCAGTTCTATCTACTATCTACACTTCCCAGAAAGCGTTTTGAGACTGCTTTGATCAGCTCTGGATGTTTTTAAGGAGCGAGAGTCCTGTGTCTGTCACACAGGAGGAGGATGTGAAAGAGAATGGAGCTCCTGTCACCCCATGGTAACTCTCCTGAAGTCTGGCCAGTGTTGCTCCTAGAAGTAGCTGGACGCCTGTACTTTTGCAGTGAGGTCCCAGAGGGGATGGAGCTCCAAGTGTGCCAACAGTCCAATGCTACCAGTGGAACGGGGGATCGGGCTTGTGAGAACGCAGGCCAGAGCCAGCAGCATCCCATCTCTGTGGGACACTTGGGACCACTGCAGAAGATGCCAGGTGCTGCACTCTGCAGAGGCCATTCTGAGGTGCTGTCGATGGTTGCAATGGAGGTGGCCGCCCATTGCCACCAAGGTTGTGTGTGAGTGCAGAGGCTGTCTCTGTATTCTGCAGGGTTTTCCTCTCTGCACTTGGGATTGTGGCTCCCTGAGGTCTTGCACCAGAGACTACATGCACCACCTAAGATAGTATGGCAGGCTTTCCTGTCTGGATGCTTATGGGGAGTGGCTTATGAGAAGCCTATGAGAACTTGACATTAGCACAGTTATGCTCAATGATCTACAGGCTGAGTTTGGCATGGCCCCAGCCGCAGAAGAGGGTGAAGGCAAAGTGCAGCACAGCTGCTTTTCCTAAGTTAAAGTTTTAAGTTCAGCGTAGTAGAGAGCAGGTTTCTCTTGTTACAGTGTCACGCCCCTCCCTGAGAATTGTTGCTCCACCTCCTTGTTTACCACTGTATATAAGACTTTCTGAAGGAGGACGCGAGGTTTTTTGATGGGGATTTTTGATTGGTGACTGTGTGCTGCTTTTGAGGCTGCTGCAAGAATGACTCTGCTGCTGTTGCTGCTGAGTTATGCTAGAGATTAAATGGAACATGGACAGTGAATGCCTGAGCACCGAGACTTTGAGAAAGCTTAAGAGAGAACATGGGACAGTGCAAGTCTGAGGAAAGAGACTTTAAAGAATAGAAAAAAAGAGTTTAGAAGTAAGGTTTTAAAGAATAGAGAAAAGAAGCAAAGAAAAAGAAGAGATGATAGAGAAAAGAAGCAACTAGACTGTTGTGCGTCTCCATCTGGGCACCCAGCACACCTGGCCCCAGCTTTCTGCTGTCTGTCATCTATCATTTGGCCTTTTTGCATCTCCAGTAACCCCCAGTTAGGTTCAGTGGTAAGAGCACAAGAAAGTTTGCTACAGATGCTCCCTGGATCTCTTGTCCAAGGTGTGGCACAGCTACTGTGAGCCTGAACTAGAGGGCTTTGAAAGCTGGGCTCTTGAGGTATGGGTTTTCCATCTCTGGTGCATTCCCTCACTGATGTGCAATGTGACTTCCTAAACATAATTTAAGATTAACAGATGAGAAGACATCAAGGCTTAGCACAGATGCCAAAAGCTCTCCAAGCCTGACACATAATTTCTTAATTCATTCCCTCTATTACATTCCTGTGAAGTTCACAGGTTTGACTCTCTGTCCACCCTTTGCTTGTCATGGTCCCAGATGGATAAAATCAACCATCTTCTCTAAAGCCTATTCAACCACTCAGCAAATACAAGCATTTACTTCAACCCAAAGACCAACACAAACACACTAAAAACAGACTCACTCTATGCCAGGAAACCTTTTCTCTTGGATATTTTAACATTAGCAATTTTAAATAGTGAGCTTATTTTCCAAATGGTCTTTAAAGCATCAGTAACCTGTCATGCTTGACATGGTCAAATCCACAACACTTCCCAAGAAGATTGGTCAGGTAAGTCTTTTGGGAAAAGAACAGACCTTGGACTAGGGTAAAATTTTAAATATCTGCGGTATATATCCACACTGGGTTGTAGCTATCTTCTCGCACCTGTGCACCCTAGATGTGCGTGTGCTATCGGAACCCATGGCCCGTGGTGGTGCCTCTGCTGCCCACCCCTGGCAGCGTGGGATTGTTCTCCTTCTGGAAAGAAGACGCCCACCTTCCTCAATGTGGGGACCTGCTACATCCCTTGGCAGTACAAATTTATCTGTCAAACCATAAGCTAAAAAAGTTAAAAATTAATAGAAAATTCAGAGTATATTCAGTTAATTTTTTAGTCATTTCTATAAGCCAGCTTAAATTAAATGGCACATTAAAAAGAAGCAGTGAGTGACTTTGTCACGTGTTAACAGCAGTACAAATACCAGTGTCGGAATGCTTCAGGGCTTCTCTACCGCATCTACAGATCCATGCAGAGGTGCCTGGGAGGAGGGGTGGAGCAAGCAGTAGAGAGCCTGCTTTGCAATCGTGAAGCCCTGAGTTCAAACCCCATCCCCCATAGAAAAAAAAGTGAATCAGAATTGCCTGGGGAATGTTTACTGTAGTTCTCTGCATGAGCATATTCATGCGCACATGTGCATGTATGTGTGCCAGTGTGTGCATGCACGTGTGTGGTGTGTGCCTGTGTGTGCACGCTTTGCACATGTGTGCATGTGTTTCTGTGTGCATGTGTGTGTGCATGCTGGTGTGTGAGAGTGTGTGTGTGTGTGTGTGCTCCCTCTGTGGCTATGTGCCTCCCCTGGCTTTGATTGATCTTCCTCCCTCTCCCTGGTCTCAGGTTTTCCTTCTTCCTCTGCTAGGATACCTGTCTCCTCTCTGATTTCTATGGCTTACTTCATTTCCATATATCAGCCACTTCAAAGTCAAACCTGATCAATTAAAGACCAAAAAATAAAAGCAGAAAAGAGGCTAGCTGCATTCCTTCTTGGTGAATTACAATTAGCAAATAGACGACCCTTCATTGTTCCTATCATTAAAAAGAAAAAGTGTGCGCGACTGCTCTGTGGGAGTGTCTCGTTCATCAGAAATATCCATCCACAGCCTTTGTTCTGGCCGTGTGCGCCTGGCTCCTCCACGCGTGTGGTTAACGTGGTGTCCAAAAGCCTAGAAGCCCATAGGTCAGGGAACAAGGTTTTGATGGATTATGGGATTGAAAGTGTCCCTGCCAGGTGACGGGTTTTATCGGCGGTGAGGAAGAGCCTGTAAACCTTTACATAATTATTGTAGTAAAGGCACTGTGCCTCTGTGTTGCTGGCTCTTGTTCAGGGATCAATGTGGAGATAATTTCAAAAATGAATAGTAAGTATTGATCGTCCCTCGGTGGGGCCTTATCAGTGGCCGAGGCTGAGGGCTGCAGATGATAACTTCAGTGTCATTTATGATGATATGATGCGTTTGAGAGGAGCAATTTAAACACAGGGCTGATTTAATTCACAGTGGGTTTTTGTAGGGTGCTGGGTAATAAATCACAATCTATGTAATTTTTTGGAATGAACACATGTTGGCAGTGGTTCAGGGCAGTTCCTGGGAGATCTGAAAATGACCAGGGAGGGGAGACATCAGGCCAGACCCCCTCTGAATGATTGGGCTTTGCTTGTTTCTGGCATTCACGTGACCTTGAGGTCCCTGCTGGCGGCTGCTGGTTAATTTTCTCCGCCGAGGACACAGTTTAACTTTCTATCTATCTGCCAATTACCTGACATTTTCAACTTATCACCTTCTATTTTTTAAATGATTGGAAGCACATCTACATTTTGACATTTTTTTTTTAAAGCCACCATTTGTTTTCTTTGCTGCCTGGGCATCTCTGTCACCCTGAACTAGCACCCTTTCTGTCCTAACAAAAATTAACATGAGTTTACACGGACACATAAGAGAAAGGCAGGCGTTTCTCTTGCAGTTCCCAGTACACAGGGGTCATGCCGTGGACCTTCCAGATTCCAATGTCAGCCCTTGGGCCTGTGTACGGAGACTCACGGGTGGCCTTGCAGGGCAATTACCCTCACTGGTACTTGTTTGAAGAGGTTTTACTCTTTAAAAAACAAATCACTGTAAAGTAAATCGTTAAGGAATATCGGACTAACCTGAACAGACTGATTAAGCCCTGTGAAAGCAGAAAAATTGAAGCCACAATCATGAATCATAACTTACAGATTCGGTTATTATAACACCAGCAACACATTTTGTACCCACTCCTTTCATAGGAAGGAGATTTCAATATGGATGCAGATCCCCACAAGGAGCATTAAAGGATTAAGGCTAAAAACAGAAGCCAGCTGGGTCTGCAAGAGGCAGGGCTCCCTGGAGCCACACTGCTGTGTGGGAGGAGCCTGTGCACTGCTGTCACCTCTGCCCTGTCCTCCCAGCTGCACCCAGACCACAGGTGAGTTCCAAAGGCTTACACCTAAGTGATTCAGACTCAGCACACAGGACATGTTATTGAGAGTGGTTTTCCCAGATCACAGATTTATTATTCTTGCTGCTTTGCCAGAGTGCTGCAGACCAACCCAGAGGTCAGAGGCAGAAGCCCTGGAGAGCCCACCCTGTAAGGAATCTGTGGAAGACCCTCTCTTTGATTTTCTAGTGTAGTGAATTTTTTTTCATCTCCCTGCATTTTCTAAAAGTAATCGTGACATTCTAAACTTTCCTCTTGCTCATCAGTTCATGGTTAAAAAACAATCTTCTGCTCTACTGTAACTAATTCACCTGTCTGGTTTTTAAAGAAGTGGTCCCCTCCTAGTCCATGTGAGGGAGTGTACAACCCTGTTCATCCACCCAGCATTCAGTGTGTTCTCAAAACCCACCACTGAGCACTTGTCACCTCAGACACCTGAGTGGGGGTCTTCCAGGGCTGTCTTCCCCCTCCTCTTAGCTATCTGGACCTCTTACTTCACAAAGAGCACTTCCTCTCCTCTGACCTTTCTTCATCCTCCCCTCACCTTGTCATGAAGAGCACTGTTCTCATCTTACTTGTCACCGCCAAGCTGGGGGTGAGCATCACATTCATCCCAGAGCCTCATCCCTGGCTCCTGTCTACTCACCTCTTGTCTGTCCGCACACATACTTCTGTCCCTTCTGCTCCTGTGAAGCAAAGGTTCTTCTTCGCCTCTGGACTTACTTCTGAGAGAAGAACTCTTCCTTCACAGAGAGTGGGTCCCCTAGCTTTCATTTTTGACTTATAGTCTAGATCCTGCCTTTTTGTCATGAAAATGTTGAAATAAATCCAATATAACAGAATCCATTGAACCCTACTTTATGCTGGCCAGGATTCTAAATTCCAGAAGTAAGAGGTGATAAGATGGCGTCTCTGTTTTTACGGAGCCCCCAGTATGGAATGCTAGAGGCAGGTGAAATCAAATTCCATTCAGGCAGTGCCTATAGGACAGCAAGGTTCTGCCATGTCTGACACTAGGTCAAATGGCTCGGTGATCAGTGTCCCTTTGGGAAGTCCAGACAGGGTCCCAGAGAAGAGGGTGGATAGTGAAAAGAAGGCCATTCAGTCAAGAGGATGCCATGTAAATGACAGAAAATACTTCAACTGTGCATGAAAGGGAGAGAAAATCCAGTTCCAGCGTCAGGAAGCCAGGGAAGGTAACCAAGTTGCTGGTCCAGATGCAAATGGTGAAAGAGGTTTTAGGGCAAGAGCTCTTTTCAATGCCATGACCTCCATCTTCTGTTATTCTGATGAATTATCTGTCTAATGGCTTCCTAAGTAATCATTTTGGAAAGTTATACCAATAAAATACTATAGTCTTTAAAATTTCCCCAATTTAAGGCCTCATTACCTCCTGTAATAAGTACACAGCTTCAGCCACAGCGCCATTCTGTACTTAAGAGCCAGAGACTCTAACAAGGAAAACTCCTCTCAAACCGTGAGCTATCCGGTATTCTCTGATATTCCAGTGGCTCGTTTCTACTGTTAATAGAAGTGTGCTTAACTGAGTTTTCAACTAGAATGTTACTTTTCTCTCTAAAATCGGGAATGTGAACCATATTAAAAATAAAAAAAAAAACCTTAAGTGGGCTCTTTTTAATGTGTGCTTGCTTCATTCTAGTTTGCTTCAATTTCAGCATATTCTTGGCACGACTCTCCAGAGAGAACACGCGATAGGAGAAAGTTTGATCTGCAGGATTGATTTAACTTTAACGATAGTTGCATGGAAAGCAAGGCTGTAAGCAGGAAGAAGTGACCTGTGCTGACGATGCTGCCATGTGTCGCTCCATTCTATTCTATGAATTAGGCACAGAGTATCTTCTGCTCTCCTGCTCAAGGTGGCTTAGTCCACGGACAAGGGCAAGGGTCCAGTCAGCTCAGCTCTTCTCTTCCCCAAAGCTGGTGTTTCAAAGTTAAGTCTCCAAAGATATTGTTTTTCCTCTGAGGATTACAACCTCAGCAATTTTAGAGAGTGGAGAGTTTATGCTGTCTTTTTAAGACCTCTGTAAAGGAAAGTTCATTCTTTTATCCGCTATCTCTTCTGAAGTTATCAACTTTCATGTCTAGAGAAGAAATGCCAACACAAATTTACCTTCTGGTGAAATGAAGGAGAATCACGTGAACAGTGTGCACTCTCTGGCCAGCTGTTGACCTCTGAAGGTCTTCCCTCACGTTTTGGGAAATGATAAAGACAAGAAATCCCCCTGCACACACCCTTTTGTGTTCCTGGAAATGGCTCCCACCCAGGAGCCAGCTGTCTCCAGAGGTTTACATAAGACTCAGGGTGACCCCATGTATCACCCAGGACAAGACCAGACACAGAGCCCCGAACTCTGCCACATAGATGATTGGTTGCTCTGCTTGTCCTAGGACATGTCACACAAATTCCATGTGTTCACTAAACATTGCCTCAACCTTTCTACTTCCCCAGGACCCCACTCTCAGCCTGAGCACCAGTCAGCCCTCCTTACCAGGCCTCCAGGAAATAGAATAAACCAAGTGAAGAATTATAGGGCCTACTGGTTCCCGCTCACCACACCAGGTTCTCCAGGTCTGCTTCCTCCTTCCCCTGAGACAGGTGCAGAGGCTGTCATGCCCAGAACCTTCTCTGGGTTTCAGCACCCCCTCTTTACTCTGTGGAGATAATCCTCCCCAAATACAGCCTCCCTTTGCTAAGTTGGGTTTTGTTTTTTGCTGGGCACCAACAGATGCAGACTGCTCAGCTGATTCTGCATTTATGAAGCAAACTCCTGTTCTTATGCAGGTCAAGAGGCCCACGTTCCACCAGCATGGGTTCAAGTGCCACTGTCCCACTCGGCTCCTGAGTCCTCACTGAGCAGTTTTGAAAGAAGACTTCTAAAAATTTATTTCAAGAGGCACTAAGTTTTGTGCGTGTAAAAAGGTAAAGGAATGGGTGGTCTTGACGTTTTATACTATAAACTCTACCCAGCTACACCAGCAGAGACCTAACCCGTCATCAGAGCATAACGCAAGCGCAGGTGATCAGACAGTGACAGCCATCGGGATCGGGCACTGCCTAATCCTAAGAAGAAAACTCTGTGCCTGGGTGTGAACACACACCTGCTTATGAGAACACCCTGCATGTGTGTAAACACGTATCTGTGAGATTCCTGCTTATTGTGTTCGTAGACAGGGTCAGAGATTGAATAAATCAATATATCTGACTATTCTAAGATAATTACTATTGATCTATGGAAGACTGGCATTACTGCCTTTATATTTGAATATTGATATATATGACACCGTGGAAATCTAGTCTTTGAAGTAAAACGATGATGACATCTTCCAGAAATATCCATGTTCGGTGTGCAGGAAAGAGTCTGGTTTCTGAATTCTGACCTTCTCTGCTCCAGGCTCTCCTCCCATGGCAGTGGGGACCCCTCTTAGAATGTGTGGGAACAGAGTAAGTCACTGCTCTAAAACCAGGAGCCATTCAAGTAGGACTATGGGAGGAGCTTCATAAGGGGCTGGTCACCTGAGGGGGGCAGGTCACAGGGGAACACAAGGCCCTCCTTGGTGTGAGGACAGTTCTTTCTCCAGGACTGTGAAAGGTCATCAGAGGAAGCCTTCAGTAAGACCTGTGCTCAGAGTGGTGACATGGAGAGGTGGCCCTACAGCAATGTGTCCTACTGAGGGAGGTGAGGACAAAGGTCCTAGTTTCAACCTCATTCATGAGTCCCCACAGCCTGAATGTCATAATCACCCAAGGCTGGAGCCCACAGGCCACTTCTCAGGAGCCCACCAGGATGGAGCTGAAAGAATCTGGATGGGAGACTGGGCTGCAGACGCTGGTTCCTGATAAAGGTAGACTTTAGGACTTCCCTGGAATGAAACAACAGGGCAGGATCCCAAGGCTTAGGAACTCACTGGAAAAGAGAAGTCCCATGCTCCTTGTTGTTTGATGGTGGTGACAGGGTGGCATGACCAACACCATGGACATGCTAGTGGGTCTGGTGTGATAGGCGAGGAGTGAGCTGATGAAGAAGTAGACTTGGTGTGGTCAGAGACAGATGCCACCCAAGGAACTTCACATACCATAGACCCCAAAGAATCCCATACTGACCCTGAAGGAGTGCCTGTTCACCAACCAAGGCAGGCAGGGCACCCCGCTGTTTAGAGCCAGGGCGGCTTCTCTTCTGTAGGAAGGAGGGCTCAGTGAGGTGAGGGGGTGCGGAGGTGAAGCGCTGGAGCTGAGCTGGCGTCAGGACAGAATGAGAGCTGAGGACCAGGGAAGGAGCACCTAGGCCCTCTTAGAACAGGGCAAAGAGGCCAGAGAAATTTCAGAAAAGCAGACAGATTTCAGCTACCGGTTAAAAATGGATTCCAGCAAGGGGAAGGAGTCAGAAACGCCTCAAGATTTTTATTTATGTGTTCCCCTGTGACCCGCCCCCCTCAGGTGACACCTGAGCCCCTCCCACTGTCCTATTTGAATGACTTATGAACCAGTCATGGGAGTGGATACAAATTGACTAGGAACAGTCTTGAGGAAGGTGCAGGAGTTTCAAATATTTTGTTTGTAAAATTTCTGATTACACAATGAACACGTTTTAAATGGTTCGCAATATGTACAAAAGCAAAATTAGGAAATTCAAAATGTCCATAAATTGCTATAACCATACTGCTATGAGATAGTCACTAGGTTTTACATTCTTCTGTTTTCACTCAGTACTAAATGTTATGCATTTGGCTCAAACAAGATCTTTCATATGGGAATGGAGGAGCACAATGTCTGATGCCCAAAAAGGACCAAATAAGTCTT
This sequence comes from Castor canadensis, assembly GCF_047511655.1. NCBI lineage: Eukaryota > Metazoa > Chordata > Mammalia > Rodentia > Castoridae > Castor > Castor canadensis. The sequence continues at coordinate 1,812,357 of NC_133389.1, read as the reverse complement.
TGACATATAAACAAATTTCATTTCCAGAAATCTGGACCGTGTGTGTGCGCGCGCATGGCACAAGTACATCTGAACATACAACCTTCTTTAAACATGTAGCTATTTGTTTTAAGGATACAGTTTCCCATTCTATTTAGTGATCTCATAATTGTCCCCAGTTCTTTGTCACGGTTTTACATAGCGTGTACCAGTTCTTTGCCGTGGAATATTTTACGTTACTGATAATTTTCAGCATTGTGAACGCGATAACCCTGGGTGTATTCATGATAGGAATGGGTCTCTGTACATGTTGAGCTTCCTCTTTTGGAAGAATATTCAGGTGAAGGAGTCTTGGAGACATTGAGAAATATGTCTGCGCTATCGAGCAATGGTCTACCAGCTACACCAGGTCCGCAGCTAAAGAGAGCAGTGGTGACGACCCTGACAGAACTGCCCTGGGTGTCTGAAGAAGCCAGAGCAGAGGAGACTGGGATTGGATTGGGGCGTGAGATGGAAGGGCAGAGGGAGCCATTCCACACCTGCCGAGCCACACCTGCTCATGTGCTGCTCAGGAAGACGTCTGGCTTGAGATGCTGACCTGGGGAGGTGAGGCAGGGGCTGACGGTCAGAGTCCGTGGCAGAGATGACATTGCCCAGAGAGGGCTGCAATGAGAAGAGGAGAAATTTCAGGACAGAGCTAGCATTCAAGGACTTGAGCGGGTACAAACAGAAACCATCCAAAGATCCTGCAATTAGGCTTTTTCAGAGCTTAGAATACTTTACCCACGAGATGTTTTTATCCCCCACACTATTCTTTTTGGTGATATTGGGGTTTGAGTTCAGATCCTTCCCGTGGCTGGGCAAGTGCTCCACTCCAGCCTCACGCACATTTAAATTCGTTGTGTGCATTGGTTTCTAAAGGTGCACTCCCTCCACCGCTCTCTCTGCCCTGGTAGCTGACACTCCTCCACCCACAACGTCTGGAGCAGAGCCCTGAAACTGCATGTAAACTTCTCTCCTTTGTACACAGGCGCCCACAAAAGCAGGGTGCGGAAAACCTGGGCTGCCGTTAGCTGAGAAGCAAGCTCAAAACCATATATTCATCCTCTGACTTGTCAGTTTAAATCCCAGGTGAAGCGTGAGCTCCCCGCAGCTCTGAAAACAGTATTTCCTTTGCCAAGACACGAATGAGCTAATTGTGTTCTAAATAGTTGGCCTCACAAAGAATTTTCTCTCTTGATGTGAAAAGAACGGTGATTTATTAATTTTCCTTTCTATTATTTGCCATAGACTTTTCCCTAGCACCTTCCCCATCAATCACCTCTCTATTGAAAGTGATCCTGAAATCACAATGCAATTAGTGTAGATCACAGGACACGTGTGAAATGAAACAGCACATTGGAAATGTCCCCACAGCTCCCGTCCAGGAGGGAGGCGAGGCGCCCTTCAGAGAGGGCGCCCGGAGAGCACCTCTCACCTTGGCAGACAATTCAACATGAAAGGTGACACAGCCGGGCAGCAAGCACTTAGGAAGATGGCTGGGAAGTGCTACAAAGAACTAAATTAGTAAAGGAAACTTAATTAACCTGCCTGTAGCCTCCCTCTGGTCAGTATCCCAATTGAACACAGACAAAACTCAGCATTTTTATCGATGGGCTACTTCAGACACAGAATGGTGGTTTTCCTAACCGTCTATCTGGAAGTATATGGCCCAGTTTTTTCCCTTCCTTTATGTTTAGATTTCCAAAGAGAAAGCATCACACTCTATTCATTGAAATACAGGTATCAGTGCCCCTAGTTTCCTAAGGAGCAAATTTTGACTTTTTTTCCCAACTTAAAAGAATGGGAACAAGGAAGAAACAGGTAACACGGACAATTCACTCACCTCCTAACCTGCTCGCTGAGATGCTGTCAGCACTCTTATAGGTTGCCCAGTTCAAGGGCACAGCCAGGCACAGGCCCAGGGAACACATCTTATCCAAGTAGGGAGATGTGCTCAAGCCATTTCTTTCCCAGGGTTCCTTGCCCAATTTTGAAGTGACGTTGGTAGAATTTTAGATTTTAACCACATTGAGGTCCATGCCTGCCACTCCATCTGCACCACCTGGCAGTGTGTTCAAGGTGATGGGCACATGGCCGAGCTGTGAGGAGGCTTCTTTGCTGGTAGTAGGTGCTGCCAGGAGGAGGCAGAGACAGATGAAGACCCTCCCTGGAGAACAGACTCAGCCGGGGAATGGGGTCTAGCCTCGGGAACAGGCTGAGTTGTAGAGGCGGCTGGTGTGTATTCCATGTCTTGCCCTTCCAGACTGTTTATCGATGCACTTAGCCAAACACTGATTTCTTACTGTTAGCTCATGACAGACCATGAAGAGTCCAGATAATGGTCAAGACAGAGGGAAGAGGGCAAGGGTCAGGCAGTCCCTTCCTGCTCAGCCGGCTTCACCTGCAGTACCAGTCCATGCATTCACCACGGACGGGTTGGGAGAATATCTAGAAGAATACAAGCAACTTCCAAATCCTCGCTTCTGTAAGTTTTCTGTTGCTTGTATAGTCAGACGGTTAACCTTCTACATGTCATATATTTGAAACCGTTTGGGTTTTTTTTCAAAAAAAAAAAAAAAAAGCTAGTTCTGCTGTATTCTGAAAAATCATCGTGTGTTTTAAGCCAAAAAAAAAAATGATGGCTATAAATATCAAAATAAAAACAGCAACATAGACCTTTTTAGTGTAATAGGCATTCTTGTGCATCTTGGGTATATCACTGGGTTACTTTTAAAGCATGTGGGATAGGTAGGTACACACCCCCATTGTGGGTATAAATGCAAACCCAACCATTGCAGTGCTAGCCTCTATATGTGTACACACATTTTTTGCATATTTCACACACAGACCCAACAAAGGCACATGTATGTTCATTCTGCAGACTTCCAAGGGCAGTATTTACCTGTCTGCAATGGAACTGTGGGCTCCCAGTAGCATTCCTTGCTCAGGGGGAATCGTTCAAACCAATGCAATTTGCTCAATACCGGTCAGTTTGACTCCTGACCCTGTCCCTCGACAGCGTATCCTTGGCAACCTCAGCTGGGTTAAGACAGGGTGTGCTTGTTTGTCTCAGCTGTGACAGTGTGTGAAGGCTGCTTACCACAGCCTGGCTGCTCACAGAAAATCAGAAATCCAATCGAGTTCCATATTCTGGTCAGACTGGTGTTTACACAGGAAGCCCTCCATGGGATGAGCTTCCCAAGAGCTGCCCAGAGCCCTGGACTCTGGGGAGGGGGGTTCTTGCATACACCATGAAATGTGGGTGATTTTCTTTGTTGTTTTATTTGGGGAGGGGGTGGCAAGGCACTAAACATCTTTTATCAGCTGCTTATTTGAGAGCTCTCTCTGAAAGCTGAAGGGAATACATTGATCTCAAATTGGCAAAATAAGCCAGAAAATGTTGTATTAAGTGGTGCTTAGAAAATATTGTAAGAGGCTTTCATTTTTGTCTTTTAAATGAGCTACTCCTCAAGAAGTCTCACACCTGCCTGCAAGAGTGAGAAGCTGCAGATGTTAGCAAGCTATAAATAAATGAAGGAATGCCCGAACACGAGAAAACTCTCAAAATATCGTTGTACGGAGGTCACTATTGCCAGACACCAACTCAGACCCTGAATAGAACTTTTGTGACTTTCCACACTTCCCAGGAAAAGGGAGGGAAATAGAAGGAATGAATTATCAAGAGTAAGCAGCTTGACCCATCGTTACAGAAAATAACCAGCCTACCACTTGTCCCATTTTCAAGAGAAAGAAGTCTCCCTTAGCTGATGTTGTACAACTTGCTTTAATTTAATGATTTATGCTCCTTTTTCAAGATTTAGAAGTAACAGTGTTCGTTTTCACGAAGGACAAAGTCGTATTTGAAGAGCATCCCTGGAGTCCTTTACAGAAGAAAATCGTAAATCCCTGTGCTGAGAGGGCAGCACAGAGTGTGGGACACGCACCCACTCTGTCCACATTTGAAAAGCTCAAAGGAAAAGGACAGCAAATGCAAGACAGGGACGGGGGCAAAGGAAGGGGCAGCTTTGCTCTTCCTGTGCCGGCTGGACACTCACCGAGGCTCCCATGAGGACTGAGCAGGCAGCTTGTGGAACCCATCGTGGCAGCAAGAAAGACCTCAGATGCCCACCACCAGGCTGGGTGGGTAGATCATTTCCTTTTCATTTGAAAAATCTGGCTAACGTTAATTGCTGTGAAGTCCCTTCCTTGTGGCTCTCTGCTAAGGGGCAGGCGACCCCTGCATGAACTTGATCTGGAGTGAATCAAATCAAATGTTGGAATTAGGAATTTTAGAGGTCCTTGCTTAGCCAGATCGCCAAGATCGAAGTTTTGCCAAGAACACCGAGCTGGATTTCATATTGGTCATTTTCACTTCTTGCCGTCCCCACTCTTGCGCTCTGCACTCTCTTGCCCACCCTCGATGGTCCTTCATCCTGACCACTCATTATGTCTGTCAACAAACAACAAGCACACTTGGAGTGTTCAATTGCTTCACAAAGGCTCCTTGGTATCCAGGAAGGCCCTTCTCCCATCGTCCCATGAACAAGAAGCCCTCCCATCCCTGTGGTCTCTGGCTGCCTCCCTGCACTTGCCCCTCCCCAGCCTCAGCCATCCCCCTATTGCCTTCTTCCCCACCTTCCTGCAGCAATCTCCCCATGCCACACAAAGAGGCCTCTTCTCTGTCCTGCACAGTTGGACTTTTTCTCTGTAACAGTCACCATCCTGATGCTGTTGAGTGACTGGCATTCTTTACTGAGAAAGCAAGTTGAGGGGACCAGGCTACAGGACCCACCAGACACCTGCCACAACAGGTGCTTGGCAAAGCTGCCCTGGCTGGGTACCATTTTCTTTTCTCCGTCCTCCTGGTCTCTTTCTCCTAACTGCCAGTTCTATTTATGTGGTCTGTGTTTTCTAGCAACTCCATCTTGTCCTACACGTTAGCCAAGTCCCTGCTCGTAGCTCTTTCTGGGTACCTTTGACCTTCGTGTTCTGTGTGACTGGCATGGCTGTCCTCACACTCTTAAGCTACATTTCCTGCCAGGGAATGAGACTACACGGCCTGGTGATTGGCTGGGGCCAGGGGTTACCCGGGTGGTGCTTGCAGGGTGACATTACAGATCACTAAGCTGATCCTGCCAGTGGATACCGCTAGACCTGAGTTTTCTCAAATCCCTGCACCTGGCCCAGGTGGTGGCCAGCCTGTCTGTAGTACAGTCCCCATCCTGTCTGCAGCCACAGCACCCTCTGTTCTGCAGAAAGAATGCAGAGGAGGAGATGTAAGCTTGATGTGAGCGTTCAGCAGGGAAGGTCTTTAAAAAGCCTGGGTGTACCTGGTTTTTTTATATTTTTATATTTTTATGACATGTTTCACAAGTTTAATTATTTTATTTTTGCATTATCATTGTGCTCTGTAGAAATGAAAACCTCAGGTTGTTGATAAATTTCCGTGGTTCGGATAAACTTCGTGCTGAAAAAAAATCAAGTGCATGAATTTGTGAAAAGATGAAGTTCTTTTGTAAACAGACACATTGAACTAAGGTAACACTAAGTCACAACTATCCTACACAAGACTTTCTGCCTAGCCTTGAAACTGAACAAAAACACAGAAATGTTAGTTAAAATCATACTTTCAGAGAAATCTATGTGCAATTCATAAACACATTTCTGTCCACAGGGATGGTTGACTGAGGACTGGGAAATTAACTTTTTCTTTCTGTATTTGTGTTTTTATTGCTGTTTGATACAGGGTTTCACCATGTAACCAAGGTTGGCCTTGAACTCGTGATTGTCCTGCCTCCACCTCTTCAGTGCTGAGATTATAGGCATGTACCACTATGCCTGGTGCTGGAAGCTGACTTTTGAAAGGAGAAAATGGCAGTAGAGTTCAGTCGTACCTAATCGCAGGGCATCCCTGTCTCACTGGCCTTGGAAGGTGACTACTGGGGTGTCACCTGGTTGGGAAGTCAGGAGTGTGCAGCGAGGCTCCTCTGGAAAGCACCTTGTCAGTCCTTTGTGCCAAACTGATCAGCTATCACCCACAAGCACAACGCATTCGGGAACAAATGAGGTACGTGAGGCAGCTGGCCGTCAGCTGGGGCAGCCCGGCCCTCAGGTGGCCCTGGTCGGGGCAGGGAGGCCAGTTCTGGTCCCCAGTACTTAGCCAGGAAGGCGTTTTGGACAACCAGGGATAAGTCCAGCTGAACAGAGCTGGTGTCTCAGTCAAGACCTGCACCAGGTCCTTCCTGCCCTCCAGACAGTCCCCTCCGTGTGGGACTAAGGGACTGGGGATCACACATTTCCTGCGTGGACAACACCCGGCTACGCAGAGCCTAAGGCTCTTCACCTTGGCCTGAACTCAAACTATACTTTTTGATGTGGCATTGGAAAGGAATCTACATTCCAAACTGCCTTGGGCTTTGAGAGGTTGGCTTGACACTTTTAAAATATGTTTAGAAAATTAGCTGTTTTTCCATTTTATTCGTGGTTTTGAGCCAGATTCATAGTTTTATCTAGTACAAGTTGTATCTTCTGTCTATCCCAACTTGCTCTTTTTCAAGGAAGCTGCTCCTTGTCCTCCAGTGGATTAGCTGTCATCACTTTCTCATCATTTGCCAATGGCAGGTGTTGGACTCATAGCCAAGTCTTCGGAGTTTGGCAGTCCGTATGTATGTTCCCCCCATCTTTTTCCACTCACGGAGTGTAGATTCTACCCACTTGCTGATGTCTGACCCACTCATGCCACACACTCAGTGCTCAAAATTAGTTTCTGTAATACACACGTGACGTGCAATTATCACAGCAAAGGCTTTTTATTTGCTGTTTGTTAGGATTTTGTCCACTGGGTCTTCACCTTCCAAAGGTTTTGTTCTTACAGACCTCCTGTGCACTTTCATGCTAAAACTCTTGGTTACTCTTCAGTGTTCAATAATTGTTCAAATGCTCCACGGACTTTTATTGTTAAAAGGTAAAATGTCACCTTTAGTGGCTGTGAGTAAGGAAAATGCTAACCACACAGTACATTCCCACCCTGCAGTCAGTCACACACATCCCGTGCTGTGGCCAAGAACCCAAGGAGGCGATGCGGGGGAAGAAATGCTGTCTCATGCTATTTAACTACAGTTTTCCTAATATGGTCATCACAAGCTGAAGTTTTTAAATTCTGAGTTCCTTCCTAGGAAATAAGCTAACCTGCACCATGGGGATATGCTTTAGGAAATACAAGCTCTGTGATCAGAAGGTAGTTTAGTCCTGAAAATAAGGTGTAAGTCCCCTGGTCTCCAGGCTCCCACCCCAGCAGACGTGCTTGCCGATCGTCCTCTGTCGAGCTGTTGGAGGCCTCGATACTGAGAACTTCCAAGAACCCTCCAGAACACGGGCTTGACATGGAACAAGTGCAGGGGCTGTGCAAGAGGCCCTGGGGTATGACCTGAGCAGAGGTCCTGAGGAGCAATCGTGGACAAGACACTAGACAAAATGAAGCATTTTTCTCCTTCAGGATGAAAATTATCTTTCTAAAACAGAAATGACAGGCTTTCTTTGGTGCATTGCATCTGGGTATACACCTTGGTATGAAAGCAGACGGCATATGTCAACTTTCATTGTCAACTGCTGAGACAATGTCCAGTAGCTCTTATGGTCCAGCTGGGGTCCATTCACCGAGCCAGTGCCACACTCAGCCCACCCCGGGCTCCCCTCAATCACCCTTTGTCCCATTTGTTATCTGTGCACTTGTCCAAAACTCTTCTCTCATAAGGAAACCCCCGATGGCTCAGACATGACCTTTCACAGCTTTGGGCTTTCTCTGCAAGGGTTTGACAATGGTTTAAAAATTTAAAACACACTTGATAAGTCCATTAAAACAATCATTCATTAGACATATGTATCTGAGTATATAAAGACATTTTTAATGAGGTAATCAAAATTAACCTCTTGGGGAACTTCAAACTCATATTAACTTTTTAAGACACTGCTGATTTTTCCTGTATGCTAAAATATTTCCATGTATGCATTTTAATTTTCAAAAGATTATGGATATCCTATTAAACTCCTGTGTGGAGGCCTACTCGTTTAAGGTGTGACATTGTTTGGTGGCTGCAGCAATATTAGTAAGGCTGTGGTTATGAGATGGACATCAATCAATTCATTAAAACATTGCAGTCCCTTCTTAGCATCGAAAGTAAGGGTGTTCAAACACAATAAAATTAAATTATAAATGGACACTCGCCTTACAAAATAAACTTTTGTCTTTGTGGGTTTTTTGCTGTCATATTGCATCCACAGAACCCTTGCCTGCAGAGCTGTGCTGTCCATGGTGCTGGAAGGGCCCAGGCTGCTGGTGACCAGCTGTGAGCAGCCCCAGGGCCCCTGGTGCAGGGTGTGGGTCCACCAGCTGAGGGAGCCGCCTTGCTGCATTCCAGCCACCCGGGCCTGAAGACTGTAGACCAGACCCCAGCATTGTCACATGTGCCCGTTCCTCAAGAGAAACAGAATCCATAAGTACATATAAAAAATTCCAATTTTAAAACATTGACTGAACTTAAAAAATTATATAAGCATATAAAATATTTGGAGCATGAAGACTGTCAGTTAGTGACCTCCCGTCCCCCGGTACAAACAGCCAGAATGTTCCACCTCAGGCAGCAGAAAGCCTCGATGTGCCCTGGCCGGGGCTTTGAACTCAGACCTCAGAATGGGACACAGCTGCAGGCCGGGTGACTGGAGGCATGCCCATGTGTCGGACATGCAGGAAGGCCGGCGTCCTTGCTGGGCCATGTGCTCGTGCGTGAAGGACAGTAACGGAAATCACAAGGACCCAGCACATCGGGCGAAAACGAAAAAGTCTAACTGTAGGCAGTTGCACTGAGACTTGCTGTAGAGTGAAGAAGCAGATGGTCCCGGTCATATAGCTATATAATCAGTGCTGCCCAGGGGAATTCACCATAAAACAGGATTGCTGTCAACACTCACACACACATATGTGGCATATATCTATTTGTGTGTGAGAGAGAGAGGGCATTCAATAAGAGACTCCACCTTTGCTTCTGGACAGGCAGAGTGGTGTTATATTTTACTGTTCACATATGAACTTGCAAAACTGTATGAAGATCATTCGTCGATTGTTCCAGAATCACTCTCCCTCTCTCTCTCTCTCTCTCTCTCTCTCTCTCTCCCTTCCTCCCCCTCTCTCTGGGCTTTCAACATACCTCCCTAATAACCATATGGAGTGCCTGACTCCTCTCAGCCAGCCCTTCAAGGAGTATTAGGAAGAGCGGGCTGGAGGTTGTGCACCTTGTACCTTGCAACGTTGTTTCCTTAACGCTTTAGCTATTTTTGAAAAATGATGGTCAGTTTTCATGCTTTCAAATGAACAAAACTGAGAGAGTTGTGTACGCAACCTTTGTAAAGTATAAAATACTTTGAGTTCATCTGATTGGTTTCTAAAACTCTGACCTAACTAAAAGTATTCCAATTTATTTTTCATTTGTCTAAATTTAAGGGTTTACTTATTTGTTGCTCGAATTAAGTTATTATTAGCTGATGATAAAGTGGAAATTCAAGTCATTGAGATGATAATATAATTTATCATTGTGTTATGTTGTTAGAGTAGAAATACGTGTGAAGCACATTTCACACGTATGTATCGTGGGGTAGATGCTAAGTTAATTGGATCCTTTGTGAATCGTTCCAAATAGATAAAATTTAAGGGCACACATTACAGTCAGAAGAAAGCCAGGATCTCTACGGCAGCTACAATATTTCGTGTTATTTTAGCTAAAAAGAACAACTGGCTGCTCTTTCAGTCGGCTCTTCTGTTCAGTAGTGCCCAAATGAACCTACAATAAAATAAGATTGCTTTTAACAATTCTAACTTGTCCGGGAAGATTGAGCGGGGAGATTACCTTTTCATCCACACTCGCACATTTTCTCTGCCAGCCATCCGGACACACACACAAAAACAAACTTGTAATGAGCGGGCGCTTTATCAAGCCTTTCCTCCATCCTTCATTACACGACAGAAGATTGCTCCTCGCCGGCGCAGTCAGTGCGGCTTCCCCTCCCAGAAACACATTTGTTTCACACGCTAGCACCGAATATTGCAGGGAGCTGCAGATTTTAAGTGACAAATTGTGCCTAAGTTCACGCCACTCTCACAGGGCTTTGTTTTGGCATTTTGTTTTGCATGAGTTTTGCCCAGGGCAAACTATCTGAAAGGTCATGGCCCAGCCATGGGCTTCTCGCCAGACCTGCAGAGGGACTCCCGTGTGCCACGATCACGGGGCTGTGCTTTGCGTGTGACCGTCTTCCTCTGAAGTGTGCTGACGTGGCCTGTGAACGGTGTTAGGTACATGGGGCCGGTTTAGACTAAGCACAGAATGGAGAAGTGTTCTTTTCTCTTCTCCATTCAATCTTACTGGTTTTGTCACCTTTTTTAAATTGCACTTACATGTAGTGGTGGGGATAGGATTTCTCTTTCTGTTTGTAAAATGAGTTAAAAACGTAACAGTTGACAACCTTTGAGAGAGCAGCTCTTTCAAAGCTTTTCAGACAGGAGAAAACTTTACAAATAACAGCCGTGGTGTCGCAGTGTCAGGTAACACTGACGTGCAGGACCCTAATCAATGCAGGTGATTGAGGCTTGCTGCTACTCGACACCCAGGGCGTAATGAATGGGCTGTGGCTTGTTGGCGCATTCATTATTTATTCATTCCAAAAGATCAAGCCCGCACTACAACCGCAGAAACTCTGTGGCGAAGGTAAGTGAGCACCTGGGGTTTGCAGTGGACAGAAGATGGTGGCCTTTTGCACACAGGTGCTCTGAATGCCCTCCCAAACAAAATGGAGCAGGTTTCTGGATGAAGCCTGCCACGGCTTGCCCTTGAATCGCCGTTTACATAGCCTGGAACCATTAATTGCTAACTCCCCATCACTTACTTCCTCAGTGGGCTCTGTGGACGTCTGTTTGGGGACAGTCTGCAAGGGTATTTCCACATTGTTGAAGCTACTTACTTGTTGTGGTTTCTTTTTGGGGTGCTTTTTTGACCTCAGCAGCCTCCTTCTACACACAGCAAGCTTAGGGCTCTTGTTTGGATATGATTTATGACGCTACATTAACCCTTCATTGACCTAGAAATGCCCTAATATTAAAACAGTTTGACACATAGAAAATCAAAAGCCCTTTTATTGGAAGTGCTTTTGTCCGCATCATAAGTTTCCCCAGTGTGGGGCCTCAGCTACCCCATCAATTTCCCCGTGCTATTGAGCGCTGTATTGAAGCACTAATGGACAGACTCCTTTGTCATTTCTGTCCCAGTGACCAGCAAACAGCCCAGGGAAAGGCTCTCCCTCCCCACACTCCAGGCATTTCTACATGACACGTCCAAGACCACAGGTGAGAGTTTTAAGGTTTAAGACACATTGGAGGGAGGAGTTTGCAATATACAGGATCCCTTTGTTTTCTTACACACTCCAAAAGTCGGGACTTCATTCTTCCCAGTTTCTTGCCAGGGCTATCACTTGGATGAAATGTGAGGGGAAACGACTTTTAAAGCTTAAGGATGTCTACCAGCTTCAAAGTAACTCTTCTCTCTGGGTAGAGGGTCAGGCTTTTCAAGAGGAAGTGTGATTTAAATTCACCTAACATTTCTTTTAATGCTAATCTCAAAGCTGGAGCGATGTGAAGAGGGTAATGCTGATCCAGCCCACACCATAGGACCCTCCCTAAAACATCAAACTCACAGAGGACACCCCGAAGCTCCCTCCTGTGAAGGGGACCCATGCAGCTCCCCAGGCCTTGGGCTGAGGGACAGGGTGAGGCTTAGGAAGCAGCTCATTCTGAATGCAGAGTTGGGGCTGGGTTCTGAGTTCCACTCAGAGCAGGAGCAAGGAAAGGAGTGTCCCCACCATCAGGAACCCCACTTTAAGCAGGTCATGTACACAAAGAAGACCAATGGACTTAATGGACATCCAGTGAACCAAAGCACAAGTCAGAAGGTCAGAGTCCAGAGGACACTGCAACAGCACAGGCCACACTACACGGTGAATTGAAAACCCTGTGTGACAGCTGCAGCGTCACCAGGCACGCGGGTGCAGATTGTGAAGCCAGAGGGTCGGGTCCAGAGGTGGGCATCCTTGCCTCCCACCAGCTCCATGCACAGACAGCCCTGTGGCATCTGCTTGGTCATTACAATATGCAAATGGAAAGGGTGAGAGAGCATTAGGACCTCAGGCATGAAATTTAAAATTGAATCCTGTCAAATCATAAGAACTCACATGTAATTCTTATTGTGCAGGTGACAGCGGGCTAATTAGTAATGCCAGAGAGCATCACCCTTCACCTCTGGGGTCACGAGCCGATGTCCTTTCCCTTGTTTATTAGCTTAACACAAAGGGTCATTATGGTAATCCCACCTCCACCGGGCCTGGCGCCCTGGATATTTTTTTTTTTTGCTTTGATTCAGGTAAATAAAGCTTTGTAATAAATGTATGATGATATATTTCTGACAATCTCTCATTCTATGCCCTGCATTGATAGAGAGAGAGGAGAGAGAGAGAGGGAGAGAGAGAGAGAGAAAAGCAGGATGAAGCACATTCTTAATTTTCCAATTATGGTGTCTGTTCAAAAATTAAACTCTCCAAGTATAATTACTGTGTCATATATCTTCTGGCTAAACTTCTTATTTTTTCCTGTACTGTACTAACCTGCCTTCACTGCTTTATAAGAGCTAAGTATTTCGCTAAGCTCTTGCAATATTGAAAGAGTCTATATTCTGAGAATTTGAAAACATGTCAGCCTACCTAAATTACATATTGATCAGGTTTAATTGCATGCCACCCATCAGTATTAGGTTTGAAAATTCATAAAAGAGAAATAATGTACTCTTTGTGGATGATTACTTCTGGGGCATTTAAATGAATTCCATCACTTAACCCAGGCTGAGACAGATTATCGAGTCTTGCCATCCAGCCACTCAAAGACCAATGCAATAGAACAGCTGTTTCCCAACTATCAAAGAACAGCAGAGTGCAAACAATATAAATTTATATAGATTTTCTTTTAAAGAAAATAGCAAAGTAAAACATTAAAAGTAAACATGCATTTTTCAATTGCTTCTCAGATCACCCTCTTCATTGTCTCCCTATATAAGCATTCATTTTTAATTCTTTTGGATCCCAGGCAGCCTTTTATTTCAAGTAGTAATTCACATCTTAATTAATATACAGTAATCAAAGAGATAAGGAAGGATAAATGATTCGCAGCTTGGTTTTATTTGTTAAGGTTAATTTTTTATGCAAGTGCATAAAAGGACTTTAATTCCGATTCTTTAGCTGGCAAAACATTTAATTTTCTTTTAAAAAAAAAAGAATCTAAAGTTCGTCTTGTCAGTGGAGAGTGCTCTTGGAGCTCCATCTCCTTGTGAAGGTCACACTGGTAAAGCACACAGGTTCATCATTAGTTTTCAGGACTCTCTTTACATTTAGAAATTATGTTTGTTGGTATTGGTTGCATTTTGAGAAATTGTGCTTATGTATGTTTTTCTTTACAGATTATCAATACAAAGTAAAAAGAGCCAGTTAAAATCATTGGGCTTACTTGGGTAATACTTTAAGGGCTACATTTTACTTAGACACTTTGAGGTAATAAATATCTGTGAGCATAATTAACTGTCTTTATCCAGTCCCGTTCTGGAGATGCTGTCTGAGGACCTTGCTCACTGGGTCTGTGAGGGATACCACAGACTCATTTTTGAATAGTGGGTTATTGCACACAGCCGCTGAGGGGTGAATCAGTTTGTCTCATCCTTGGCACACCCAGTGCACCATGTTTTATTCCTTACGAAGCAAAGGTAACGCTGAGCGAATGAACCCTCCTGACAGGTCTGACTTCATTGTTTATTTAACTGAAATTACAGTCTGGGAGGTAGAAAATAACAGTTCTCAGGAGCCAAGGGACATGGTTATATGTGGGATCCTCACTAAGGTCACAATTGCATCAGAATTCTCTAGGCAAAGCAGTTGTCACATCTAAGTCAACTTAACTTGGTACCATAAAACGTGTGGAGATTTTACCTCGTAGTGGACAGTAAACACAGGTTTCCATATGTGGAACATCTGTGTCTACTTAGCATCTGAAATTTTGGGAACACTTGAAAACCCATACATATATAGAGGTGCATATGTGCTGCTGTTTTGCTATATCCTTAGGAGAAAATGAATGGAAGGGAAATGAATAGCTCAGCTAGTGATTCTCCTGTATCTCCCTGTTCTTCCCACACAGGCCAGGTGGCCATGCAGTCAGATAAACCAAACTCTAACACATTTCCTCAACACTGTATAAGAAGAAATTGCTTTACTATGATGATCCCTTGTGTAGGATCTAATTACTTCTGCTGTACTTTTACAAGTCTACCTAAACCATCCACTGGGCAAATACCTTTTCAAAGGTTCCTCTAAAAATCAGGAGATCTCAGAAGAAAATTTGAACTTTCTTTCTTTAGAACCATAGAATCCTTCTCCAATAGGTTGTCATTATGAGTCAAGGAAGAAAAGATTTTACACAAAGCACAAAATGGACTGCTCATGGAAATAAGCTACATTGGCGTTCGGCCAGTTACAGCATGAGGGTATGAGGTGGGAGAAGGAGAGGAGGAAAGCTGGAAATTACCACAATGAACCATAGTGAAAATCCTAGAAGAAATTGGGATGACCCTTCAAGAAGCTAGGCTGTATATGATGATTCTTAAATAAAATAGAAAGATGATCTAAGGGACTTTGCTTGTATTTTAAATTGTTGGGCACCCTAGCAAAGTGAGTTGTAGCTGCAGTTGGTAAATGTGACTTGGAATCTGAGCCCCTCAGGACCACACCACACCAGAAAGCCATCCTGTTGTTATGACGGTGGAGAAGGAGGTAGAGGTGATGTGAAAAGTAGTGATGAAGATAGAGAAGGTGCTGGTGTTGGTGTTATTGGTGTTGGTGTTGGAGGTGGTGGTGATGGTGGCAGGGGGTGTGGAGTGGTGAGGGTTAGAGATAAGTGATAGATGATGGGGTTGGAGGTATGGTGGTGTTGGTGTTGGTATTGGTGTTTGTGGTAGTGATGGTGGTGAGAATGGTGATGGATGTGGAGGTGATGGTGCTGGTAGTGGTGATGATTACATTTGGAGGTAATGATTGCTGGTCATGCTTGTGATGATGGTATTGGTGTGGAAGGTGGTAGTGATGCTGATGGAGGTGGTGGTGATGATAGTGATGATAGTGTTGGAGGTGATGGAACCAAGAACCTCGTAGTTAATAATTTCACCAATGCCACATGAAGAAATGACATCTGAGATGATGAGAGGAACGTGGTAGGCAAATTGCCACATTAGTGCGGGATTTTATTTTGTTTAGTTTCTTTTTAAGTTACAATTTTTAAAAAGCTTTTTAAAAAGTTCTTAAGCAATCACGCAGTTAAAGATACTTGGTATAATGCACCATATTAAGCAAAATTTCCTATATTATGAATATTTTATTTATCAATGGCTCAGTTGTTCACAAGTGAGGGAGACCCACATCAAACTAGTTTGCAGCAAAGATAATTTTTTGAAGTCAAAGAACCAAGCTGGGAGTCCCTGAGAAGTAGAACGGTAATGCAAGAATGAGAATAGAATGTTTGTTTCTGTCTCTCATCTTTTGATTTGGAGAATAGCAGAGTGAAAACCCAAATTTTCCTACCTTCATTATTTTCCCTTTTGGGTGGAGTAAGAAATTATGAACATTATGAATGACTATGCCCAGGGATCTGCATGGTTGGATGCAGTTCATAAATGAACTGCATTTTAAAGTAGACAAAACATAATTATCTTCTGCATATAAGTATGTCACTGCCCACAACAAAAATTATCAAATCAAATGCTTTAGAGTTATTGTCAATAAAAATATGTCTATCAAAGGAGAACTGACTCTGTTTGAGATTCTACGATCCAATTTACAGAAATGTGACCAAAGGTTTAGGATTCAGGGAAGTGCTTGAATTTGCCTCTGAAACCACAGTCATCACTCCTGGTGTTCGTACTCTCCCCTTGAGTTCTTGGTGCTGTAAAGTCTGCAGTAACAATCCTCTTTATCTAGTAGGCAAATCAATAACAAATCACTTATGCCTTGGTACTTGGGAAACAGAGCCTGCAGACGTTCCAATGTGCTTTTTGGTGAACCAAATTATACAGTGTCAGCAATAAATCATCCCAACTCTTCTCTCATGAATTCTAAAATGGTCGGTGCCTTTGGTATACTCCAAATCTTTCTCTTCCTGAAGGATTTCTTTGATAATCTTCTCTGACCTCAAATTAGCCAAAACCCCACATTTGCCATGCTTGTGGTCGCACAGCCTCCAAGTGGATGAACGAGACAAACCAAATGATTTAGGCCACTCACTTATTGAACTGGCATTTAATAAAAGCAACTATTATATAATTGAAATTCTTATCAAAGTTGAAATATGCTTCCGTCATGATTTGATGTGAGGTGTCTTCCCTGAAAGGCTTGGTCCCCGATGCAGCATCCAGAAGTAGGGATTTGGGGAAGCAACTGAGTCAGGGTAGCTCCGATTTCACCAATGAGTTCATCATTGAAGGGCTTCATAGTTGAAGGTGAGGTCTGCTTGGGAGAAGTGGAGTTACTGGGAGCATGGCTTTCTCTCTCTTCTCTCTCTCTCTCTTCTCTCTCTCTCTCTCTCTCTCTCTCTCTCTCTCTCTCTCTCTCTCTCTCTCTCTCCATTTGAAGTGGAGTTACTGGGAGCATGGCTTTGAAGAGTGTGTTTTCTTGTCTCTTCTCTTCTCTCTCTCTCTCTCTCTCTCTCTCTCTCTCTCTCTCCATCTACCATGAGGTAGGCTGTTTTGCCCCATCATGTACTCTCCACCATGATGTTCTACCTCACTACACAACACATAGGTCAAGAAGCAATAGAACTGAGTGACAATGGACTCAGTTCTAAACCATGAACCAAAATAAATCTTTCCTCCTTTGGAATTTTTTTCTCTCAGGTATGTGTTACATCGATGAAAAACTGACTAACACTGCTTCTTATGAGTTAAATTGTGTGCCCCCTTTCCCTCAAAAGATATGAAGTTCTTACTCCCATATCTCAGAATGTGACCTTAGTTTGACATGCGATCTTAGAGAGGTGTCCAGCTTAAAATGAGGTCATTAGTGGACTGCAGTCCACTGTGGCTGGTGTTTCCACAGAAAAGGGGAAATGTACCCAGAGACTGACACACAGAGGAAGGATGTGTGTGGAGAGACCTGAAGTCATGGGCCATCCACAGCCACGGAGGACCTGAAAAGACCTCTCCTCCTCAGCCTCAGAAGGAACCAGCCCTGCTCACACCATCTTGAAATTCCAGCCTCCACAGCCATGAGAAAATGATGTCCTGCTGTTCAGGCACCCAGTTTGTGGTACTTGTTATGACGATACACTAGGAAACCAATACGAAGTCCTAAATTATTAAAATGTCCTCAACACTTGTAAACAATTAAGCCTGTGCATATGAAATAAGTGGATAAATTCCATTGTCTAGAATATAGTGCTAAGTTTTACCAAACCCCAGAGAGTTTTTGCTTTGACATGTTCTTCCATATAGTAACACAAATACCATTTCCCCATGTGAAACGAGTGAATTTATACAGTAGAATACTTCAAATTCCATAAGTCAGAAAAAAGAACACAAATCATCACTACTATGTTCTGAGAATTCTGATGGCTTCTCTTTGGTGACAGCTTGCTCATCTTTTATAGACGTCAGGGTCTCTCAAATTATCATAAGCATTCAAATTAAAGTATTGAGGTTTTGATTCTTTCACGGATAATGTTGCTCCAAGTTTATTGGTGCTGATGTGTGTGCACGTATGAGCGTGAGGGTGTGTGTAGCGCTTGTTAGCACACAGACACACGCACCTTCTGTTATCTGCTACCCTGGTAATTTTCCTCAGAGATCTATTGATCCTTGGTTACTTCCCCCCATTTCTATCTCAACATCTGGATTAATCAGCAGTGGTCTCTAAGGTTCATTCCCTCAATGGGATCCCGAGTGGGGATCCCATTGGCTTGTCGGAGCTGCTTTGAAACTGTCCAAGAAAGAAGGTATGTGGGTTGGGGGTGGCGCTCTGTGATTTAGAATAGACAGGCTCACTTTATTCTGGGTTTAGAAGCACCTGTTTCCTGTCATCCCCAAGTGGTTGCTTAGAGATGGGCCTACCTCTGTTCTCACCTCAAAGTCTCCTTGAGTCCCCTTCTTAACCAGAAGACATGTCGCAAGGTTGTGTTTAAGTGCAAACCAGGAACACTGCTTCCAGACTCTGGCCTGGCCTGCTCTTCTGGGTCCCTCTGTGGATGTCTTTGGAAAATCCTATGTCCCTCCCAGTCCCACCCAGCCTGTCTGGGCTCTGCAAGGAAAAGTCAAGATGCTGAACTTGCTTTCCCTCCCTGTAGCTGTAGCCTTAGCTTTGTACCTGGTCATTTCTGTTCAACAGCTTCCAGAAGTTTCCCATCCTTATGTTTTAGCAACTGAGTATTTCTTGAACCCACAGTGCTGCTGCTGTGTGCTCTGTCTCTCTGTGTGTGTATGTATGTTATGATTACATATGTAACTTATTTTTCTCAATCTTATAGATCATAAAAATAACACAATTATAATAAAATCAAATGTGTACTCGTTCCACATGAACACTTGTAACTTAGCATCTGATTCTTCTTGGCTCTGTAAGAGAAATCACAATGTGGGCTTTATTAAAGGAAAGGGGTGTCTGCTGCTGGAAGGCTGACTCAGTGGCTGACTGGCCTACGTCTTGGTGGGCACCATGTCCAGGTACAGGCTGGGACAGTCCCATGCCTTCTGTGGAGAGGCCTCCAGCAGTCTGTGGCCAGCAGCAGAAGCACTGCAGAGGGCTGTTCACCTACAGAACCCACAAAAATGTGCACCTACGTTAAGCCCCGTGGGTAAGGGTGAAATCCTAACACACGCTACAGCTGGGAACTTTGAAAACATGAGTGAAGTTAGGCACCTGTCATGGTGCCGCTGCAGAGCAGACGAGCCACTGAGATCGGTAGGAGGCTGAAGGAGGCTGGGGAAGCCTGGGGTGGGAGGTGGCTCCCCTGGGTTGGAATTAGATATGGTGACCCTGTGAATATTCTGAACATTGCTGAATCACACACTGGGGGCATTTCATGACGCAGGAATTACACTCAGGTTGCTGTCAGCACTGCAGAGCTGTGGCCATCCCACGACTCCTCTCCACCCTCGGGAACTTGTCCCACCATGCAGTCTGCAGAGGTCAAGCTGGGCTGGCACAGCAGAGCTCTGCTGGACCCCTACCTTCCGCAGGACAGCAGCTGAACCTGCTCCACCCACTTCTGTGCTGTGTGTTCTGCAATGTTGAGAGTGGTACTGGGTTTTGTAACTATGATTTTAGCTGTACAGATGTGTGGACTGCGGTGTAGAGTATGTAATGGTCAAATTAGACCAGGAGACATTTCCACCTCCTTAAACTCGGTTAAACTTTGGTTGGCCCATATGAGCACACACACTTAGGGGATCCACGTATGGTATTTCAGTAACGTGTGCTCTATGTTCTGATCAACTCAGGGTGGTTAACATCCGTGTGCCCCTCATTACTTAAGGTCTGGAGGCTCTGAGCCCCTCTCTTTAGTTTCAATAAAATCCTTAATAGGTTATTGTGAACCACAGTCCTCCACCGTACTGCAGAACTTCTTCCTTCCACCTGTGTTTGTGCCCATTGTCCAACCTCTCTCTATCCCCGTTCCCTTCCATCCCAGCCTCTAGGAATCACTAGTCTACATTCTAGCCAACATTCTTCATCGAACTGAACTGTAAGAGACAAACTGTGGTGTTTGTCTTTCTGTGCTCAAATTATTTTCTTTATTTAATATAATACCCTCTAGTTGCATTCAGTTTGCTGTAACTGATAGGTATCATTCTTTTCATGGCTGCATTATATTTCATTGTGTACGCCACATTTTCTTTACCATTCATTGGTTGATGAATGATTCCTATCTTAGCTATTACGAATAGTGTTACGATAAACAGTACAGAATTTCCCCCAACATTTAAGGAAGAACTAACACCAGTTCTTCTCAAACTATTCCCAAAAAAAACTGAAAGGGAGGGAATTCTTCCAAGCCCATTCCACAAGGCCAGCATTGACTACTCTGATGCTAAAACCAGATAAGGGCATAACAAAAACAAATGAAATATACACCAATACGTCCAGTGAACATAGGTGCAACTTCTTAACTAGCAAATTGACTTCAAGTGCATATCAAAAGCATCATCCATCACTCTGAAGATGTGTTAACCCCAGTGGTGCACAGATGGCTCAACACACCCATTGATAGATAGAATACACACATCAACACAAAAGCTACAAAATCAAGTGATTATCTCAACAGATGCAGAAAAGGCACTTGATAAAAATTCAACATTCCTTCATGAAAAACCTTTGATGAAGTTAGTCATAGAAGGAATCTACCTCAACATAATAAAGGCAAGACATGGCCAGGTGCCAGTGATCATGCCTGTAATCCTAGATACTCAAGAGGCAGAGATCAGGAGGATCGCAGTTTGAGGAAATACTCCACAAGACCCTATTTCAAAACTAACCAGCCCAAAAAGGGCTGGCAGCATGGTTCAAGTGGAAGAGCACCTGTTTAGTAAGTGTGAGGCCCTGAGTTGAAATCCTAATACCAGCCAAATAAATACATAAATAAATAAATGGAGGCCAGGTACAGAAACCCTGGAGCTAACACCATACTGATGGGGGAAGGGCAAGGTGAGAGGCTTTTCTGCCAAGATCTGCAACAAAACAGCACAAAACTTTTCACCAGAGAAATTAGGGACGAGAAAGAAGTAAAAGGTGCATAGACAGGGACTAAAATTAATCATTTGAGGTGATGATTCTATGAATAAAAAAACCTAAAGACTCCACTAGAAAAACTACCAGAGCTGACAAACAAATTCAGGAATTTATAAGATTAAAAGAAAAGCATGCAGAAATCAGTGACATTTTGTACACCAATAACAAGAAGCTAAGGAATTAGCTTGTCTGAAGTATTTCACACTCCAGCAGGGATGTGAGGAACAGTGGGTGTCAGGGCACCCCTGGGTGAGGGTGTGTCTCGGGAGCTCAGGGCATTGGGTCCTGTGAGGCCCAGGGATGTCCAAGTAGATCCAAGAATCCACGTCTCACCACACCACATCTCCACCTTCGGGTCTCTGCAGAGTACATTTGGAAGGTGTCTGGTGACATGGTGTACTGCACGTCTGCTCTTCTCCACTGAGGTCCCAGCAGAGGCTGGTGCTTGGGCAATTTTTGGAAATGTCTGTTTCAAAAATGTTTGTTGAAGTAGATAAGGAAACAGCATTTCTCTCCAAAGTCTGCCTATCCCTGGCCACTTCCCCAAGCATCCTCTTCTCCTCAGTTCTCTGGGTCTCTTGACTGTCCTCAGCAGCTCCACGTCCCCTTTCTACTTCCTAGAATTTGTTTATTTAAACGGTGCAGCCTTCTCCAAAACCGTCCTTCTCTCTCAACATGCTTGAAACTCAGTTTCTGTACTTATTTCCTGTTAGAATGAATGCACTTATCTGGAGGAAGCGGCCTTTCATGCCTAGGGAGGTGATAGACATGGCCAGGTTTCTGCCAGAGACTCTGTGAATGCAGAATGTCCCTCGGTCATTTGTGCTTTCATGTACTTGTGTGCACAGTGAAATAGAGCTAGCTGCTCCTTTGGGGCTGTCTAGTGCCAACAGTACGTGAGCTTCAAAGACCCACTACTAAGGAATTCAGAAGTGTGAATTTCGTTCAGAAAATATCAAAGGAGAACAGAACGTCTTGTCCACCAGGCCTTAGTGATTCTTAGCTCTACCTGGTTCCAAAAGGACATGGGGATGCTGACTGTGAAACCCAACAGCAAAGCCAGCTTGCAATGCAGACGCTGGCTGCATCACGACCAGACTACAAGTGAACATGTTTTCTTAAATACAGAATACAAGAAAGAGTTGATGGCATTCAACTGTGCTTTTCTCATATTTATTCTGTATTTTTTTCTTTTCTGTCTTTTCTTCTTGGTGCTTGGGAACCAACCCAGGGCCTTGCACAAGCTAAGCAAGTACTCTGCACCTGAGCCTCATCCCAGCCTCCACCTTTCGTTCTAACATAAAATAAATAATTGAAGTTTTCTTACAATACCCTCAGTTTTTGACTGACATTACCAATACCACTCAGTCCAATACACTGGACACCTAACACTGGGTTATTTTTCCACTTTCACATCCACTTCTGTTCAAATTGCTTTGTGAAGGCAAATGCCTGCTCTCTAGTAATTAATTTCCAAGATAAATTCTGTTGAGGAGACCTGGCTGACAAGATTGTACCTCTAAAAGTGATAACAGTTGTAATGAGCCTGGTGATCAGCCAAGGATCTCAACAAAAGTATTTTAGATTAGTCTGTGCTTTCTCTTGTCTTTTCCACAGATATTTTTATTTCTTGCCAGGTACTAGTATTGCAGATGAAATCAAGGGTTCCTGTGGAGCAGGGGATAAGGAGTTCTACCCAATCCAGAGGAGTGTCCCAGTGTCCCACACAAAGCCTTGTACCTCAGTTTCCTGATCTGTCAAGGGGGAAGGACGGGTCTCCAGGGCTCAGTTAACACAACTCCTCTATGATGCTGGTCCGTGTATCCTGCATCACCCACAACTGGCCCTCCTTAGAGCCTGAGACAATTTAACTGGCAATCTACACTTGAGTGTGCTATGCTTTGAAATCAGGCTTACGATTTATCTTAGGGAAAACTCAAGTTGAGCGTTGTGTAGTGCTGCAGCTGTGAAGTGGAAATGCTTTATGGTACGAGAGATCAAAATGAGCAGGGACATTCAGAAGCCTTGGTCTTGCTCGTGTAGCCCTCCTGTTTGCTTTCTGCTACATACATAGTTCAGAAAATAGATGTGACTTCTGACTCCAGTGCCACATGCAGAGTATTTTCCACATTACATCTGGATTTTTATCTCTTCAGAACTGAAAGCATTTGTCACTCTGTGACACCAGGGACTGCAATTGTTCTTTTCTCAAGTCAAAAAAAAAACAAAAAATGCAGGATGGAGGATACTATTTTGTTTATTCGTCTTGTTTCTTGGCTCCAGAACACAATTGCATGCATACTGAAACATAAAATTTGCCATCTCTATAAAGTTTACTTGCCAGCTGTGAAGGAAGGCTCCAGTGGCAGCATTTTCATTTCTGGGTGTAGGAAGATAGAGCACCTGCTTACTTTCGTACATAGAGGTTGTCTTAGGTCATGCATGTTCAGTGATAAATGGGCTTAAATATGGAATTTCAAAGTTCCCCTTGAGTCATGATCTTAGGAAGATCATTTCAAATGCACTTTGGACTATGGCTTGCATATGAAACTCCCTACAGGATCGTGTGCTGAAGTGCTTGGTCCCCAGCTGCTGGCACTATATTGGGAGGTCCTGGGATCTTTAGGAAGGGGGCCCCAGCTGGAGGAAGTGGTTCACAGGAAGCAGAACCCTTCTTGTTCCTCTCTCTGCTTTCTGCCCACCATGAACTGAACGGCTCTCCCCACCCACCGCCCCCGCCCCCCACTGCCATAGTGTTTTATTTAAGGAAGTTTATTCCATGAGACCTGAGTGAAGGCTGTGTTTTTAGAACCACTTATTGATATCACTGCAGCATAGGATCCCTAGCCAGCACCTGCCAGCGGGGTCCCAGATAAGAAATGGAAAAAAAAAAAAAAAAAGCGGTGCCAATGCCTCTGCCTGTCATCCTAACTACTTGGGAAGCTGAGATTGGGAGGATCATGGCTCAAGGCCAATCTGGGCAAATAGTCCATGAGACCACACTTCCAAAATACCCAGAGCAAAATGAGCTGGAGGTGTGACTCAAGTGGTAGAGCACCTGCTTTGTAAGCACAAACTCTGAGTTCAAACCCCAGTCCCACCAAAAAAGAAAAGAACAAACAAAGAAAAAAATGGATTCAGAAGAAGTGAGGTTTTAGTGTCTCATTTTTCTTTGACTGTCTCCACACAAGAAGTTTGATATGTACACCACCTTAAGGGATAGCCATCTCCTGTCGGAAAGTACGAGGACTTAGATCTGAGAACCTGCAGTGAGCTCAACCTCCTCTGCACAGGGTGGATCGTGCCTTGGCTGCATAGCTGCTGGAACCCTCAGCAAGTGCACAGATGAAGTGTTGAGGCCAGGTGGAGACCAGGTACATGTGAGCTGGTGAGTGAACACTCACTGAGCAAAATTAATGAGCACAGAAAAACAAAGCCCTCACATCTTAGCATTCTGAGTGAGCTTTCTAGTGAATTTCAGTGCATTAAACAATTTCCTGGCCCTCTTAGCATTACCTTATCATTAAATAACATTAAGTAATTACAACAGTTCCCGGAATCGCTCTTCCCAGAACATGAAGCCTATAGCGACACTGCACTGACCCTGAAGCCGGGTCTGCAGGAACTTGTGACTTTCCATCCAGTGACCCTACTTGAAGTTGGGAATTGGTTTTCTGACCATATTTTGATATCTCTTGAACTCACTTCTCCTAAGTCCATTTAAGCCGGCTAAGAGTAGAATGTCTGTCTCCTCAGGTACAGTGAAAAGGACAATTTTATGAGGTGCAGAGTTCAAGCACAATTTTGGATGAACTCTGCTAAGCCTGCCCTGTGAATGTCTGAATGTTTGAGTCACTCCAAAATTCATGTGCTAAAATCTAGTCCCCAATATGTTGGTATTAAGAGGTGAGCCTTTGGGAGGTGCCCTGCTCGGGGATGAGGCTTCAGGAATGGCATAACTGCCCTTCTGAAGGAGGCTGCAGAGAGCCCCCAGGCTCTTCCCTCATGGCTCCAGGTTCTCACCTAACCGTGGACCTGCTGCTACCCTGGCCCTGGAATGCCAGTTGCAGAAGTGTGGGAATCAGCTTCTATCGCTTATAAATTACCCAGCCTAAGGTGTTTTGTTAAAGTACCCTGGACTGATTACGACCCCCTGCAAATCTGACTCCTCGAGGATGATCACGTGAAGTTGGCTTTCCAGAGGAACAGTATTTCATGTTAGCACCAACAACAGCAGTGATGGGTCTTACACTTAGTTTTCATAGCCTTAGAAAGCAAGTAGAAGAGGGCTGGGGACATGGCTCAAGTGGTACAGCATCTGCCTACCAAGTGCAAAGACCCAGGTTCTAACCCCAGTACCACCTAAACAAAATTGTAGTGGAAAACAAATGGAAGGCTTTCTACAGTGTTTAGTCTCTCTTTGTCCCTGGTCTGGAGAAGAATCCTGACCTGTCCTCTTCACTGTGCACATCTGGACTCCATGCTTTCCATTTGGATGGTGCTCAGTTTAACAGAGATTTAGAGTTCTTAAAAGAAGAAAGGGAAAATTTTAAATGGCACAATTCATGCAGTAATAATTCACTCGCTAATAAGTGACACATTTTGTTCCACATTAAATGGAACTTCCTATTGTAAAATTTCCAAGTCTTCCAGTGACTGGGAGAAAAGCTCATAGTGCAGTAATAAAAGTAGGAGGAGGAAGAGGAGGAGGAAAAGGAAGAAGAGGAGGGGGAAGAAGAGGAGGAGGAAGAGGAAGAAGAGCTCTAGCTGACTCTGTGTCCTTGCTCACCACACTCCATTCTCCCTGTCCCCCAGCCCCTGCCCTCCATTTTTCAGATGTGTTCAGTGGTTCTGGATCCACACGTAAGCAACAGTGCACTGTGTTTTCCTTCTGAGCCCTGACTACTTCATTTAGCGTATCAAGTGGCAGGATTTCTTTCCTCTGACAAGGCTGAATAATATCCTACCAGAGAACCCAAGGTTCTCCGTCTGTTCGGGTGTTGATGAATCCGTGGTGAACTCTGTTTCTTGGCTGCTGTGAATAGTGCAGGTGGGCAGAGGTGCCTTTCACCTGATTTCAAACCCCCACAAGGAGAGCTGGACCGTATGGTATCCTGTTTTTAGTACCTTGATACACCTCCAGGTAGGGCAAATTTACGTTTCTACCACCTGCTTAAGAGTTCTTCTTCGTCCACATCTTCCCAACCCTGTGTCTTTTGTTTTAATTACAGTCGTCCTGAAAGGCGAGACGTGAAACCTCGTGGAGGTTATAGTTCAGATTGTCTTGTGGATTAACGATGTCAAGTGCGTTTTCACAGACCTGTGGTCATTCCGGTCTTCTTTGAGAAATGCTTATTCAGGGTCTTGGTTTGTTTCCAATCTGGTTGTCTGTTTTATGTTACTGAGCTATTACAGTTCTTTTCATATTTCTCGTTTAAGCCGTTTACGGATGTATGCCCTGCAAATATTCTCTGCCAGTTTGTAAGTTGTTTCTTCACCCTGTTAACCATTTCCTTTGCTAAGCAGAAGACTCTTCCTTTGATATCAGACATTTTCCTTTGCTGCCTCGGCTTTTGTGGTCAAATCTAAAAAACCATTGTCTAGACCAAAGTGGCAAAGTTGGTCCCCTGTGTCTGACTTTATTAGGTTTGTTTCTCACAGGACTTGAACTTGGGGCCTCACACCTGCTAGGAAAGCAGTCTATCACTTGAGCTCTGCCCCAGTCTCTTTGCTTTTGGTTTTTGACATCGGGTCTTAAACTCATTCCCAGGCTGCCCTTAGATCTCATTCCTCCTTTCTCTGCCTCCCAGGTAGCTGAGATTACAGGCTGTGCCTTCGCACCTTCTTCCAGCATTATTACCGTTTCACAACTCACATTTAAGTACTTAATCGATTGTAAGATTTTGTGTGTGTGCCCTGTGTGACAAGGGGCCAATTTTGTCTTCTGCATGTGGCTATCTGGTTGTCCTAACTTCCTGTACTAAAGACAGTGTCCTTTCTTGTTGTGTGCTTTTGTCACCTTTGCTGAAAATCAACGGAACGGGTTTCTTTCTGGGCTCTCTACTGTGTTCCGTTGGTCCATATGTCTGTTTTCAGGGCAGTGCCATGCTGCTTTGCTTACTGTCGCTTTGTGGTATAGTTTCGGGCCAGGCAGTGTGGTGCCCCTAGCTTTGGCCTTTTTGCTTAAGATTGCCTTGCTAATTTTTATGTGTGTGGTTTCATATGAATTTTAGGATTTTTTTTTCTACTTACCTGAAGAAGCTCATTGACATTTTTATTGGGATTACATTGAATCTGTAGTTCACACTGGATAATGTGGACTTGCTAATATTTTGTTTAGATCTATCACGTCTCGTTCTGTGTAAAAATTGAACTTAGTGGACTTGACAGGAGCATTTGTCACCGATAGCTCCTTGGTCACCACTAAAAGTCACAACAAAAGAATAAAAAATTGAATAAATGATGCCTGTGAGGACAGAGAAAGTAGCAGAGGACCCAGCAATACACAGTGGACGTGACTGAACTGGAGAGCAGTGGCAGGGACCAGGGCTAAGCGGTCCAGCAGCAAGGGGGACAGCTAGAGGCTGTCTCTAGAGGTGCTGCTGGCTGTGTTCTGCTGGCCATCTGCTCCTTGGGGATTCTAAAGTGGCCTTGAAGACAGTAGGGCAGGTTTATGAGCATCAGCCCTGTGTATAATTCAGGCGGCACAACAGACAGGACATTCTAAGCCAAGTGGAAACCGTCCAGTGCGTGTTAACCTAGGAAATCAGGAGCGCTCCCCATCCCCACACTTCTGGGACCTCTTCCTAGCGAGGCCCGTGAGCCCTCCACGCTGCCTCCCCAGCAGGGCTCCCGTTCTGGAGGCTCGGGTGTGGGAGGCTTGGGATGTAGAGGGCATGTGCTCAGCCTCTGAGCTCTGCAGACCCAGGCTCACACCCGCACTGGGAGGAGCTGGGTTCAGGCTACCTCGGAGCTGCTGGCTTCTAATTACAGAGACCATTCGTATGGATCAGCTGAGATAACAGACATTTGATATGTGCTTGTGAAATGGTGGGAATTTCTTCAAGGGAGGGGGTTATTTTTTAGAAGGCATCTTTTGAAAAACCAGTACCTTGATACAGGTTTGGCCAATGGCAGCTGTAATCATTTCAAGCCCCTGCAATTTGGGTGAGAGGAACCAGCCGTGGAATAGCTCATCTACTCGCCTCGGTGGAGGACAGAAGCGTGTCTCACGCACATGTGCAAATTGAAAACCTGTATGAGAACCAGATTTGCCTTTCAGAAACTGAAATCTCTTTAACCATAGTCATCTCACTATTGCTCAAAGGGCCACCGTTCCCAGACAGGGCCCACTGCTTCCACGTCCCCAAAGCTCTCCTGCCTCTGTGAGTCTCTGCAACATCACCTGTGATGTCTAAGCAAGCCTGGCTTGTCCCTGTGATGATGTGTGGTAGGACGTGGTGAGTTGGGGTTTTCTTCATTCGTTACTTCCCCACTGGTGATGACGTGTGGTTCGTGGCAGCGAGTTTCTGGGGATCATTTCAAGCCTGGGCCAGAGCACTTGATTTTCTGCTGACCATGACACAGCTGTCAGTGCCTCTCTGGGCTCTGGTGGTCTGTGTCCCCGGGTGAAAATCATTTCCTAGTGTGTCCCAGGGTGTGATGCACTGACAGCTACTTCTGTGGCAGGAAATTCCGAGAAAATTAAATCTGTAAGGGTTGTGAGTAGTGCTTGAGAGCTCTGTGACTTTTAATAATATTTTCTTTTAAGAAAAGGTAAGGACAAACACAGCACGATATTACATCGGATAATTTTAGCTCTCTAAGTGTTTCAAATAATATTCAAGGATGCCTGTAGATTGGTGTCATTTTAAAGCTTTGTGAAGTTGTTTAATTTTTTAAAAATGTGACGTTTTATGTATTCTGTGAGAAATGTCTTAAGCCAGCCAATGATGTAAGAGATACATGTAAATGATGTAATGTACACGTGTATTTCCATACTCGTACATGTATGTATTTAGGCTTCAGATGAACTTTCCTATAAATAAAACAACTTAGTAAATACTTACACTTTTAATGTAGGTGAGGTTAGAAACTTTAAACTCAGCTCTACTGGGATGATGAGAAGGAACACAGGGTTGACCTTTTCATCTCCTTACAGTTTTAAATGTTTTCATTAACACATAAGGCTGTATGTTTTTTCGGGGTACAGTGTGACATTTCAATACATTCTGCGGTATCTTCTGAGCAAGCTGGGGTCTTTGGTGCCCCATCTCCTGGTCCCTCCTCTCTGTTTGGAGCCTTCTGGCTCCTACGCTCCAGTGAGCCATAAAACACGACAGGTGGTGTGACCTCCCGTCAGGCTGTGCTCGAGAACCCCAGAACACTTTTCCCTGTCTAATTGTGCTGACTGCCCTCAGTGGGAGGACTGACTTAAATGGTTTCTGGCTGCACTACTTCTTTCCGAGATCCTGGGTCTCCTTACCTGAATAACAGGATCACAACGTCCTGACTTGTGCTCCTCTCTTGGGCACGGTGGCGCCTGGCGCCATAGGTGCTGGGTAACACTGCTTTCCTCTGCTCTTGCCTTAGCTGAGTTGCTGGCTGTTTTCACTCCCATCACGCTCCTTCTTGAACTAACAAAGTTCATGGACAGCCTCAGTTTCTCCACCTGGTCTTCACCTGAAACCTCCCTCCACCATTCCCTTGCCACCACTGGACTCATAACCATGGACAGGAACCCTGTTACGTCACCAAAACGTAATAGGCTTTGCACATCCTGCCTAAGCCCAGCTGAGGACTTGAACGAATTTGATACAGTGCTATGCTACAGGAAGAAAAGTAGAAACAGACTCCAGGACACGGTCCCATGTCCACCTGAGGGTCAGCAGCCGTGGGCTGAAAATGCTACTCAGAGCCACCTCTGCAGCTG
>NC_133389.1:1645000-1777500 GCF_047511655.1 Castor canadensis | reverse complement strand
ACAATAACCCAAGCCCAGGGTCACAGAGTCCATTCTGAGTCCAGCTTCTGGCCTCTGCATGGAAACAGGTGTCAAGTCCCTCCTGACCTTTGGTTGCTGAGTGAGCTACCGTTGGCAGTTTGATTTGCAATGTGCTGTTCAATTGAAACATGTATGTCTTCTGTGAACCGAACTGCGTTCCCCAAATTTGTATACCGAAGCCTTCACCCCCAATGTCATTGGGTTTGGAGATGGGGTTTGAAGCAAGTGATTAGAGTTGGATGAGGTCATGGGGATGGGGCTCCTGGCATGGAATTAGTGCCCTACTTGGGAGTTTGCCCCTCTGCACTGGATGAGGTGAAGACATCTTCAAGGCAGGGATTGGTCCTCAACAGACCTCACTGAGCTGTAGCCTGATCTGAGACTGACAGCCTCCAAAAGTGTGAGAAGATAAACTTTGTTGTTAGAACAACCCCGTGTGTGGTGTTTTCTTACAGTAGCTCAGACCAACGAATGCCCTTGTATTACGTCTAATCCCAGCTCATTCTCAGCCTAGAGTAGGCAGAGAACTGCGCTGGGGCATGAATGCAAGGCCATCCTTGTAGGCAGGAGTAGGCATGGCAGGGGCAGCAGGTAGGTGGATGCATGCACACTGCAGAAGGGCAATGATGCAAACACATACATAGAACTTGTACGGTACAGGAAGTTGGCTATACGCATGGAATGTGTTGTCCTAGAAGACACGGGAAGAGCAAAACTGAGCTGAGCTGCCTTAGATAGAATAGGTGCCCAGGAGTTACTCAGAGTGTACCTGAAGGGCAGACACGAGGTGAACTGTCCCTCCCAGGATGGGGGGCAGAGCAGTCATGTATTATTTTTCAAGCATGGAAATGAAGACACAGAACCAGAGGCACATGGGGCAGTCCTGTTGATCATGGAGGGTCTTCTGCACCGTGCCAGGGAGTTGTTAAGTCCACAGGTGAAGATGACAGTATTACCCATGGGAATATGAGAATAAGATTCACATTTTAAGATCAATGGAGTGGTCAGATGTGGACAGTGAGCCTGAAAGCAGAAGACTAAGCCAACTGCTTCAGTTGGTCTTCACTCATTCACTCTTGTGTGCATTCATTCCACCATTCATTCACTCTACTTTTCTTTTTGGGGGAGGGCGGGGGGCTTTGGACTTAGCACTTGCAAAGCAGCCTCTACCACTTGAGCCACACCTCCAGTCCATTTTGGTCTAGTTTTTTGGAGATGGAGTCTTCAGAACTATTTTCCCAGGCTGGCCTTGAACTTGTGCTTTTTCACAGTATGTTATTCTTCCATTAAAAGAAAACAATTGTCCTCATTAAAAAAAAAAAAAAAAAAACAGGTATGTTCTGAGCACCCATCCTGCCCAAGGCATCTTCTCTAGGATGGAAATGGTGTCAGTGAGACAGACTGGAGCCTGTTCCATGGACCTGGGGTGCTGAGGGGTATCTATTGGAAGAGACAGTCCATGCACAGGCAAAAGGCTCATGGTTCTAGGGGGGTGACAAGTGCCTGAAGAAGAGCAGCACTGGAGGGAAACTCAGATTTGGAAGGAGTTTATTTTAACTCAGTGGGACAAAGAAATCCAGCCTGAAGAGAAAAACAGTCATCCAGAATTACCTGGAAATGTGATAGGTTCAATAAAAATATGTCCTCAGCTGGAAGAATTTTGGTTGTTTTACCTAGGAAGAAGCCAGAAGAGAATGGCTGGCAGAAAGATGTGGGGAGGGACTGGAGGGTGCCGTAGAGGTACGGTGGCTCTGTCACTGTCACCGTAAGACGCTGGCATTCTACACAATGCTTAATTGTTCTAATAGACCGAGAAAACCACATGAAGCAAAGAAGGTTTTGCTGAGTTCTTGTGAACACAGCCCTGAACGCTCGGTCAGAAGGAATTGGGTCTGCGCCTCCCTCACGCAGCTTGGAAGGAAAGACTGTGTTCCCTCTTACAGCAATCTCCTTGGGCTTTCTTTAGAGTTTTATCACTTAAGGTAGTGTTTCTAAGTAGTTTATTTCATTTTGTTAGTGCTTGTAAAATACACCTGTTAGCCTCTAAATATTATTTCATCCTTTATCACTTTCTGAACTATTTCCTGATGAATGTGGACAATTGGTGCTGATTACCTCCGCATGGCGAGGGTTAATATGGCCCTGCCTGTTTTCTGTAAGTTTAGAAACAATCAGATACACAGTGTTTTGGCCTGTTTGCTTTTGGGGGGGGTTGTTTTGATTTTGCAAGACTAATAGTGGTGTTGCTTTCAGATAGGGGCTCACATTTTTTTTTTCCTTGAGCAGGTCTGGAATGCGATTCCCTACCTTTACCTCCCGTGTGGCCGACACCACAGATGTACACCACCTGCCCAGCTTATGAGTTGAGATGGGGTCTCCTTAACATTCCTACCCCAGCCCTTGGTCTGTCCTGGAGCTACCACCCTCTTTATCTCCACTTCCCCTCTGATTTCTTTCTTTGACATGACTGTATCATGTTGTTGGAGATTCTGTGTGAGTGTGTCCAGATACATAGTACGACTTTCGGATCTTTTTGAAATCATGATTATTTCAAGAGTGTTTTCTTGAATTACAGATGTTGGTATAGTTTTTCATGGACTTCCAAGACACATATGTTGGATCTTTTTTTTCCCCTCTCTTATCAACACTTAACTTTTATTTTTGTCTCCTTCTTACTTTCCCTTTGGTCTTGCTTTATTCTCTCTTCTCACGATACTGTATTTGTTCAGCTATTTGCTCTTGTGTTCATTTTAGTTTAGGGTCAAATTCTCAACAGTTATTTCTTTACTTCAAGTTTTATCACTTAATTTCTGAGTTTTGTTTTTTGAGTATTTTTCCAGAATTCCACTATTTCTTATTCTTTCATGGCTTGCATCATTTTCTTATGTCTTTTCACCAAATTTTGAAATAGTAGGTTTTAGTTTCCTGCATTTATTTGAAATGTTTCTCTAGTAGTGTGTTTATTGTCTGAAGAGGTGTTGTTTTGCTGTCTCTTCTTCTTTTCCTTGTGATAACTTGCTATGGAATGTAGAATGTTTTTGTTGTGCATTTTGATGTGAAATTACTTTGCCTGAACTTTCAGGCAGGTGCGGGTCAGGCTGTTTCACATCAGTGCCCCCTCAGCTGTGGTCTGTGTACAGCTTCAGAAGCATAGCAATTGCTTTCAAAAGTGTCTTGGTTTCCCAATCAACCTTAACTGGGCTTTTTTCTTTACTTGTCTGTCTTCCCTGTCCACCTAAGCTTAGATTCTGTCCCCCAAAATGCCTCCTCCATGCAGCCTGGCTCTTCTCTTCTTTAGACTTCCCGTTGTGCTCCCGCTTACCTGCTGGTGGTCTGGACAAAGCCATCCCAGCTCCACCACGTCTCTCAAGCAGCCCCGCTGGGATGTCCAATAAGGTTGCCTTGGCTAATTTGTCTGCTGGGTGCTCAGCCATGCCCTCCTGCTCCTCCAGACAGCACAGACACCAGGGTTGTTATTTTCCCACACTGTCTTCATTACTGAGTACAGAGTGACATTGCAGCAGAGGCTTTTGTAGACATCGCTCGTAGGGTTTTCTTTTACCATCTCAAGAGCCCTAGGTATTTTTTTTTTTTTTGCTGTGCATTGATGCATTTGGGGAGTCTTTTGTTTTGTTTTAAAGAAAAGCTATGGTCCCTTAACTGTCGTCTTCCAGAATAACTAACACAAATGAATTGTATTTTGTGAGGAATGAACCACCACTGGGCTATTTTGAGCAGAGAAATAAAATTATCTGATTTCCATATTAACATTATTCTGTTGACTGTTCTGTAGAGAATGGATGCTGCCATTGGGAGGTCAAGGGTAAATGCTAGGAGCCCAACAGGTGGCCGAGTGTGACTGCCAGGTCATTCAAAGGGGTAGGGGCTTGATCTAGGGTGGGGACTTGATAAGCAGGACAAACCTAGGTATACTTATTTCAGGGGTCTTGTCAGATCCATAGAAGGATGGAAGCAAGATGTAGAACCAGTGATGGTTCCAAAGCATTGGGCATGAGAACCTACTGAATGTTGCTGTCCCTTCTTGAGTGGGAAATACTGTGGAGAGGATTGGGGCGGGAAGTGGGGAGGGTTGTCTTGAGGTCACGTTCTACCTGAGGGGCACACTACGCTCGAGTTGGAACTGTTGAAATTTGAAGATAGCTGTTTGAGTTTGGAGTCCATAGAGGAGGTCAGGCATCGACATGGGATTATAAGTTGTCTGAGGAAGGAGTGTGGATGGAGAAGAGAGGGGTCCAGTACTCAAGTCCCAAGGTTAGAAAAATCAAGAAACTCCATAAAAAAAATCAGGAAAAGAAAAACTGTCAGAAATGAGTTGTCACTGAGGTAGTAGAAAAGATGTAAATTTTTTCCCTAAAAGCCATGTAAAAATGTCAGCTTCTTTGAGTAATAGATGAGATATTCTTGACCTAAGTTAGTGAGAATGGGCACAGGAATATGAACAAGGACACAGAAATAAGTGGGAAGAGAAATTGCTAGAAACTTGTAGCTGGCTGAGTTTTAAGTAACAGGAGAGAAACACAAAGCTGACCCCTATTGCCATCCTAGTAACTGAGTGGAGCTGGTCCCATATCTGAACTAGACAGCAGCAGCAGAGACAGAGCAGAAGTACCAGTGTCCTGGGAACTTAGGTCAGGGAGCAGCCATGGATATCCACTAAAGACGTTGATGAGAATGAAAACATTACTTTAATTGAGCACATGAATGCCAACATCACTCCGTGAAAGAGCCCTACAGATGACGTGGGATATGGCCAAACAACAGATCCTTTGGGGCTGTGCAGGGTGTGGAGAGCAGGTGAGGGAGACAGGTTGGACATCACTGTGTACGGCATTCCAGCCTTCCTTGATGGTCTCAAATGATCGCAATTGCCAAAATTCCACTTACAAAATTACACTTACTGGAGGCTTACTTCATTGTGCCTTAAATATAACTCAACAAAAACAGCCATCATTCAACTGAAAGACTGCCATTGATCATGGGTATCACCATTGCAATGGGGTGAGCAGCTGACTCACCCTTCAGTGCACCCCATGTCTATATGGAAGAGTCCACGTGACAGTATATCCTTATTCAACTTTGCTCTCCCATCTCCAGTGGAAAACCACTGACCTTGCACCATACATACCCTCATGAACAAATAAGGGTCTGTTGTAGGAACTCTGAGAAGGATGCAACATCAGAACGGGACTCAGGTGGCTAAAGACACAGGTTGCTACACTAGACACAATGCCCTGAAAGGGCATTAGAACCAACTCAGATGCCAGGGGTGAAAATCAGTCATGGTCATTAGGAATGTTTGAGGGTATGTGGAGAAAATAAGTCAAACACAAATAGCTTCGAATCCTAAGTAGTTCCTGAAGGAGGAAAAGATAACTCCTCTTGAAAATTGTAAAGTTGTTGAAGAGATCCTGCTGGGGTTCCTTCTTTATTCCCTGCAAACTAACTGGTCTTTAACCACTAATGAAGTTGAAGAGAACAGAGCTGAATTTACTTTGAGGGTACAGGATGAACATACACAAAATGTTCACATCAGAGCTGATGCAATGCATAGTTACCACTTAGTAAGTGTTTGCAATAATCATCCTTAAAATGACCTGAGTAGGGTT
This sequence comes from Castor canadensis, assembly GCF_047511655.1. Lineage (NCBI taxonomy): Eukaryota > Metazoa > Chordata > Mammalia > Rodentia > Castoridae > Castor > Castor canadensis. The sequence continues at coordinate 1,771,852 of NC_133389.1, read as the reverse complement.
TATACACACATAACCAAATCACCACCAGGTCCACAAGCTGGGGAAGAGAGCGGTTGTGCTTGTGAATGTATACATAAAGTACATTTAAAATCTGTGCCTAGCTTCAGAGAGTACCGAGACGAACCCGGGTTCCCATCATCAGTGTAAAAAGGCAGCTTTCAGGCTGATTGCTTGCTTCCTTAGCTAGGGTGGTCCTGGAGCAACGAACAGAGAGATAACCATGGCTTCTCAGAGCTGAGTTCCCTCTCTGCTGTTTCCCCTTCTGTCTTCACAGGCCTCACTTCCTCCAATGGGGTTGTGTCCCAAGCCCATTGAAACTCTAAGATACAACATTCAGGGTCATGGCAATGGGGTCGCCTCTTGCTGGATACCTGACAGCTAATACTGTCTAAGTTGACTGCAGACACATGCACACATGCACACACGCTATATATATATATATATATATATATACACATATATATAAAGAGAGAGAGGGAAAGTTTTCCTTTGATTTTTGTTTTAACTTGATTTGGTCTGTTTTATTGAGACAAGTTCTCACTACGGAGCCCAGGCTGAACTTGAGCTTGCAATCCTCCCATCTCAACCTCCCAACTGCTGGGATTATAGACATGTACCATCACACTGACTGGACCTTGTATTTTTAAGAGAGACAAATAAGGAACTCAGGGTCAGTAAATAATATAAGTCACCTTTCCAGTATATACGGTGTTGAAACCCCTTTGTCTTTCAACAAACGCATTTGCAGCCTCATTCTAATCACACAAAGCTTTCAAAATTCACTCTGTACTTTCTTCCTATTCCCTACCATGTGTCATTTCAATTTCTTTTATTACACTCTAAAATTTAAATCCTTCGGGGGGAGGGTCAGTTAATTTTAAAAATTAAATTTGAACTATTATTCCATATTGGAGAGAGAGCCAGATTTTATCTGGGACGTGTGCACTGTCTTTCACACATTTAAATGAAAATCGAGGTCTCAGACAGCTCTTTAGTACCAAAATGGGAAATCCATTAAAACAAACGCAGGCCTCTTAAAAGTCAGGTGCTCATTTCCAATTGACAGTGGGTGCTTTTGTCCTTTGAAGGGGCCATTTTTGACTGATACCAAAAGAAAGAGATGGCTTTCAGGTGAAGAGTGTTGCTTCTCATTGACTGGTTTTATGGCCAGATAAATATAAAATTGGCTCATTTTCTTCCAAAGGTACACAAATGCAGCAGAAAGTGCCACAAATAGCATGTGGCTAATGAAAACCACTCAAGTGTATTTTTAACTACTCAGGTGAAGTGAGGACCAGTCCAGTTCCAGGTGTGCATCTGAAATGGTACCTAACAGCGGATGAAGGGTCGAGCGGCTGGGATATGCTTGTCACACGCCAGATACAAATGGAGCAGTGTGAGTCCTTTATTAGACTAACAGATCCGGTGTGTACACAGACATTAGCTAATCTATTGGACTAGCCTGGCATTCTAAGAAACTGATTTACTGGGCAAACACAAAATAATCCATGTTTAACCTTCAAGCTTACAGAACCACAGAGTCTAATTTATTTGTGGCTTTCTTTCTTTCTCTTTTCATCCTTTCTCCTTTTTCTTAAATGAAGGGGAGATTGAGGCTCTGAGTGATCTGTAAAGAGGAATAATCTGAATTATGTATTTATTCGTCACACCCCACGCCATTAGGACCACCCAATGGCAGGGTCATGCGTGAGGGGGATCAGATAGCGTAAAATAGATGACATCTGTAGGCAGCTTATTAAGAGTTGAGCCACAGAGATGCACTGCTAATAAAAATTATGAAATAAAATAGGTAGGTTGTTGGCACCTGAGTTGGAGGGGCGGACGACAGGAGGTTCCTTCTCGCCCTGGTGTCAACCGGCTTTAGCTGTGCTAACTTAGGAATTTTGTCACCACCACCTTGCAGTCGTGTGTATCTCTGAAGGGCAGCTGACCCAAATGAATGCAAATCGAATTAGGTTTCCTCTCAGAGACTTTAATACCATAAATGAGAAAAAGCATTCATCACAAATAACCAGGGACTGTATACCAAAGTGCTTGAAGAAAATCAATATGCTTTCAGCTGCTCGCAGCCTATAAATGTAAATGAACAGATATAAAGCTGATATGCACTAAAGAAAGGTTATTGAGAGAGTAACACATAACACTAAGAAATCAATTGAATAAACTTGAAAAATGATTCAGATAGAGTAGATATGAACATAGAAAATCAATCATATAATTTAAAGAATAAACAGCTTGAACCTCACAAATCTCCCGTATGGTTTTCGCGCGTAGGATTTTTAATTTAGCATTGATATAATGCCAAGCTATGAGAATCTGCAGATGGCGGAGACGAGGAGGAAAATCAATTCATTCTTGTTCTGTGGTCTTAAGAGGTATTTGATATTTACAGCAGGGCAGCATGAATCCTTGTATAAATTTACATTTTAAGAGATAAAGGGCCTCTGTATTTTGTCTTGTTATTGTTAATAGAAACTGTCTACTTTTATTCCGTCCACTTTCTGGGAAAGCGTAGCTGTCTTTGTGTTGCTGTGTGTCACAGGCAATTTTCTAGGCTTTATTTTCTTGATACACAAAGTTTTGCTTTGTGCTTTTTTTTTCTCCACTGCAAGGCAATTGAGGTGGCATAATTGCATCAGTGCTACAGAAATACAGGCTGCAATTTGGGGGGGGAGAAACAATTGCAGACAAGTTCATTTATATGTTGTGTGGAGGTTTGGAGGTTAAGAAGATGTGACAGGGTACAAGTAAATGTATATGTAAATTCAAGAGACTTTCATAGCACTTATAATCAGTTATTTGTCTTTTTGCTTCCAACTCAGGGATTTGTCATTACGAAGGCTGAAAAACCAAATTCACCAATAATGCTGATGATGCCAAGTTGGGAACGTGCCTCCAAAACTTCACATGGTCACAGCCCCGACGCGGAGGGCGCAAACATCGCTGAGTATCTGCATCATCTGAGTGATTTGTGACTGTTTATTTGCCTAATGGAAATGGATCCGTTGTATTAGAGGTGTCTTTCTCCCCTGCTCCTTACCTCTCATCAGTCACCGCACTCCTGGGGAGACAAAGGCCCGGATCTTTGCTCTGAAGGTGCCACGTGAAGCCACCGTTGAGGCTCTGGCCGTGTCTTTAATCCCAGAGAACTACACTTGCTGAAAATGCTCGATTTGATTTTTTTCTATACGAAAGGAGACACAAATGCTGGCTTTCTTTCCAGGAGTTTATCAGCCTCACTGCTCTTACAATTCACAGTTCATCCCATCAGTGGGGAGCAGTGAGTCCAAAGCTTAAGGAGTGACGTGAGGCCTTTCTGCACACGTTCTGTGGCTGATTCCCTCTCCATTCATTGTGTGCCCAGGATTTTTCATGCAGAAGATGTCCTGAGGCAGGCTAGGGACAGATTTCACAAAAGAAAGGAGCAAGGCAACCTGAGTGACCGACACTTGTAAGAAGATGGTGTCTCCATGCTTGTCACAGACAGGGTACTCACGTACCTGGAATTCTTCCGCCCATCCACCTCCCTATGGACATGGCGATGATGTATTGTTCAGAGACTTAGCGCTCTCAGGTTCATTGTTTGTACATCTAGCTTTTAAAGCAAATGTGCAGACATTTCTGGCTCCAAGCAGTGGAGAAGGCATGCCCTTCCTTGTCTTTCCTGCTAAGTGTGGCTCCTGACCTGGACATAAACACTTGCACATCTAAAAATGCAAAGTGGTGGGAGACCAGGCCCAGTGTGGAGGAATTTCAGGACCAGGAACAGCACAGCAGTGGGTTCTTGCGTTTCCTGCCTCACACACCCAGACTCGGAGCTGAAGAAACCACCAAGCAGAAGTAACCTTGAGGACTTCCTCCTCTCCAGCCAGTGTGCTGGGAAAGGGAGCGCCGGGCAGGACAGAGAACTGAGTATTGCTGGGAACCAACGTTCTTCCTTTACTCTCCGCCACAGGTCTCCCTGTCTCCCTCGTTAAGAACATTGGGCTGTGCAGTGAGAACACAGGCCTTCCTCCCGTGATTTGTTTCTGCCTACCGTCAATCAGATCCAGGGTGCATGCGTTTGAAAAGTGTGCTGGAAGTGCGCGCTCACTGAGAGCTTCTTCTCTGAGTGTGTGGCCTGGGGATTGAACTCAGGCCCTTGTGCTTGCTGGGCAGGCGTTCTAACACTGGAGCCATACCCTGTCCTATTTGGAGTTTCTAAGCAGCATCCAAATAAAGGGACATTTTATTGCAACCTGACCAAGCAACACACTCAGGTGTAAGTGCAGGTGGCCAGCCGGTAACTGTGTCTGATCTCAGGGCACTCAGGATCCCAGACTTCTCCTGCCCAAACTCCTTCCCAGCACTGTCAGCTTGAGCAATACGATTTCCCTTCCTGCTGCATGTGACAGAGGTAGCACTGTTTCCAAAACCGTGGAAAAGAAATTTTAAATAAAATACTGAGAATTAATACAGATGGTGGGTAAAGCTTACGCAATTTGGGGTTTAAAAGTACCTGTCTAGGGCTGGGGGCGGAGCTCTGGGGTAGTGTGTTGCTTAGCTTGCTCAGGGCCTGGGTTCCATCCCCAGCACTACCAAAACTTAATAAAATAAAGTAAAAGATTGCCTATATTTGAGATGGGAAATTAAGAGAGGAGTTCAGTAAATTTTTCATTAACATTGTCAGGTTAATTTCCCTTTTGTATATTTTAATTAAAAATGTAAGCAAAATTATTATTCACCCATCTTGAAACTAAGGTGTGACCCCTTGATTTCTATGGACAAATCACCTTTCTGGTACAACCAGAAGATTTAAATATATAGCAATCTATATTATTTGCTGAGTGAAAATCTCAACTCTCATGCTCCTTTGAAGTAGATACTTTGAGTTTCATTCCCTTTTTTCTGTGTGTCATAGAAATTAGATGTGTGGAAAACCACATACTAGTGTGTGTGTGTGAGTAGATTCTTATGATGTAATCAGGGGAGATTTTAATTGGTCCCAGATTTTCATCATGTAACTTATTTTGCGAATACACAGAAAATATGTCACAGGAGACTTTTTTCCTTCCTGAAAGTATTCTCCTGCCATGTTAGTTATATTTCTAAATATGTTAATGAAACAAAGATTTTGTGTGTGATCAATTTTCAAGAACATATACCAAGTCTCTGCTTCCAAGGGAAAAGACTAATGGAGAATTTAATCTTTCCTTCCAGTATAAATATCATGAAGCTGTGTATCAGCAGAAGACAGTTCAGTCATATAATGATACTTTTGAAGTTGTAAGAATACAGATATGATATCCCATAAAGCCTTGTGGGGAGCCTCCTATAAACCAGGACTTTTGCTGAGTTCTGGAAAAATACCCACAATTAGATGAACTCACGTGGACGTTGACCGACCGTTGGTCTGCTGGAGGAGTGGCCAATGTTAGAACACATCTTGAGAAAGGAGAACTGAGGCAGGAGGCACACGACGTGACAGGCTTGGTGGCACAGGGGTGTTGGTGAGTGCTGGAACTGGGGAACAGGCAGGTAGCAGGCAGGCAGGGCAAGTGAATACCTCAGGAAGAAGAATGTGAAGACCTGACCTGCATCTGCTCAACCCTGAGACTGAGCGGGGCCCTGCAGATGAGGCTGGAGGGACGCAGGTGCAGACCACTGGAGGGGAGGTGTGTGGAGCCAGGCAGACGGACTTGGGACTCTGTGACTGCCAAACAAGGCCCCATCCTCCAACCAAAGGGAGCCAACCACAGGACCTACCTCAGACAGCATCTGCAATTTAATTCTACAATCCTGGTTAGTAACACCTGGCAGATCCAGCAGAGAAACTGGAATTCACTCTTTAAAGACCCTCTCCCAAAACAACTACTTCCTGTGAAACAGGACAACTGTGTGTCCCACTGAGGACAAGAACCAGTTGCCAAGAAAGTGTTTTTTTTTTTTAGAAGTCACAAAGAAATTATAGAAAAATAATAATGCACTGAGAATAACATGAAGAAAACACACCTCTCAACACTTGGTATGAAAGAATATAGTTTTTTAAATAAAAATAATAAAGGTGACATTTCTGTTTTGGAAGTCCTGATTCCCAGAGCCCGCATCCTTCCTGGGCTTGTCGTGGGAGCAAGGCTATGTCTCTTCCTGCTGAAGGAAACCATAGCATCACTGGTGCTAACAGTGTTTGCAAAAACGTGGAAAAGAAATTTTAAAACAATGAGAATGAATACAGGCAATGTATAAATCTCGTGCCAACATGGGCTTAAAAGTTCCTGTTTTTAGTTGATATCTCTCTCGCTGTCTGTCTCTCTGTCCCATGTCTTTCTCACACTCACAAACAAAATACAAATCATCTTGGGTAGCCATTGGGTATATCTTTTCATATTAAATCCTAGCAATACTAACCTGTTCATCAGAGAAGAGAAAAAGGAATAAATGTTGAAATAGATCAGAATTTCTGCTCTCCATGTGCTTATCAGGGAACTATATTAGTAGCAAGCCATCTCCCAGGGGTGGTGCAGATCTCCAAAGTGCAATAAGGTGCTGTTTGGAAGCCATTCCGGGGGGAGTAGGGGGCTGTCCGGAGAAGTCATGTTTGTCACAATCTGTTCCCTCATTGCATGCTTGCTGCATACTGGGCAGTGCACCTCAGGCTCACAGTGCAATCTCACATCCCCAGGATGTCTGGTAATCTTCCTGAGCCCACTGAGGTCCACTGCTGTCCTTGTGTCAGTTGAGAAGGACTCTGAGCAGGACAAGGAGGCAAGTCTCCAGTCATAGGATTGGTGTTCAGACCCAGGGCCACCTCTAAGTGATACTTCTGATGGCACCAACACTCACCAGAGGCAAGCATGCATAAGGGCAGGGCCTTGGTTCTGATACAATTGGATTAAGTTCATTTATCATCTCTAGTACTTTGGCATAACTTACTCGGAAATACTCACTTCTTCATGTTTAGAAAGTGAAGAGCGGGTTTATTATAAAAGAATTAAGTGAATATGCATGCAAACTGCAGTGCAGTATCTGCAAGGAAAACTATCAATGCTTGACCTGTCGTTATCATTGCCATTATTACTAGCTGTCTTCTGCCTGTGTTTTGTCTCCTTCCTGCTGTGTGAGCACCATTTCACAGCACTGGCCTCAGAGCGTTCTGATTTAAGTCCTGATTCCCATGAAAGGCAATAAAGGGCTTTAGTTGGCTCAAGAATCCAGTAAAATAAAGAAAAGGAGACCCAGTGCTATGGTTTTGAATGGAGACGGGTCTCCATTCGAGGGTATCTGAGCTGCTTATCTGCATAGATTCTACTTCTCTCTGTGCACTGGTGACTTTGAGGACAGTTCCTTTTGGGCAAAGAGGCAAAGGACAGCAAGCAGAGGGCAGGGCATGACAGATAACTTATGCTCAGCCTGCACTGTGAGCAGGTGTTTGAGTCCTTGAACAATGAGCACTTTAGTCTTCTATTATCTTTTGTTATTTTTTTCTATAGTAAAAGTAAGTATTCTAAGCCTGTATTTTGGGTAACAGCATTAAGCCTTTACATGAATATCTGCACTTGGCTTCTCATGCATGCCACCTTTGAAAGCAAAACTAAGCCAGGCCAGGCACTGGTGGCTCACACCTGTAATCCCAGCTACTCAGAGGCAGAAATCAGGAGGATCAAGGTTAAAAGCCAGCTCTGGCAAATAGTTTTCAAGACCCAATCTCGAAAAAAACCTATCACAAAAAAAGGGCTGGTGGAGTGGCTCATGGTGTAGACCCTGAGTTCAACCCCAGCCCTGCAAAAAACAACGAAGAAATCAATTCAAAACTAGGTTTAATTTAGATTGTGGATTCTTGTAATTTGAAAATATGATCAGGTCTTTGGACAAGACTCCCTGTTCTGATGTGAGGTGCAATCAGCACCCCACTCTTCAAAGGCCAGTTGTACCTTGTTTGAGATGGCAGCTGATGGCCAACCCTTCCTGGCAAGGGTTCAGTTTCTGTATTGGGATAGACACCTGGTATACTTGCTTTATGAAATCATTGCATTGTGGCCAAGTCAACAGTTAGGCAAATTCTGTACCAAAAGGCCAAGAGGGATAATATCTAGTGTATTTCTGACACTAGGAAGGAGGATGAAGTGGGAGAAGAAGAAGCCTGAAGTGCCTGCCCTTGGTGTCAGACTCCTCTCTGCACCCAGCTGGATCTGCTATCAACAGATGTTACTCATGGCTGTAGCTTCTTCATCCCTGAAATGGAGAGGGCCATTCCTGCCTTGTAGGGCTTCTATTCACAACAGAAGGGTAATGTGCCTGAAATTCTGGACTGTGGTCTATGTGTTCTATACCATTGGCACAATGACGCACCTCATTAGTAACTTAACCCCAAGTCACCCGGCAAACATCCCCTCTCTTTGTTCATCCAGCTCAGGGCTCCTGAGGTCGGAGTGTCTTCCTCACTGCACCTGGATGGAGAACTGGGTGCCTGTGGATTTCTCAGGCATCACCACCCTCAGCTACCAAGATCATGTGTATCCAAAATGCTATCAGGGAAAACGCACCTGCCATTTAGCCTCCAGTAATTTAAATTAAATTGGATGTAGTGTTTCTAAGAAAGAAATTTGAAACCTGAAATCTGGAAAGGAATATTGTCTGCATTGTGGGCAAGACCTCCTGGTGCTTTTCAGGCTCTCTAGAACTGGACAGTGTGGACACATGCACAGCCTTGGCACCTAGGATGGCCATGCTGTCATAGCCTGGTTGTCCAACACATGTCCACTGTGGCAATCGTGCTGTTGTGGCCACCCCTCCCACTACTCATGGCGTCCACCCTGCACTCATCCTGGCTGTGTCTAAGCTGGCCTGGTTTCATGCACACGTACCAGGTGCAAGTGCCACAGGAACAATTCCTTGTAAAATCCATCAGCATCCAGAGACGGTGCCAGCCTCCTTCTGTTATGCTGGCATCAGCAGATGCGCTCTGTGCCAATCTGGGCAGGACAGGTTTCTATGTGTGTTTTTATCCTGCCTCTGGAGGCCATCTTCACTGCAGGTCTCATGGGAGTCTGAGGGGCTGAGGGGCAGCTAATGGGGTGCTTGGGAGGAGAGGAGACAAATTAGAGGAGGTGGTGCTGGTCAGTGTCCACACTTCTAGCAAGAAACCAGGAGAGAAGCTACCAACCCAGGTCCTCCACCACAACTGTGGCAATGTCCCCATGCTCTGGGCAGCTACAATGAATGGTTATTGTGGGTCCACAGACAACCCCTCACTTTGGGGAGCATGGGCTCTTCAGAAAGTGCTAGCTGTTGTAGGACAAAACTCCAAACAAGTTGATAAATATGTGAGTGAATGTGTGTTTCCTTATAGTTCAAATCTATTTGTAAGGTTGATGTGGCGTGTTGGCCCATGTGTGTAATATGCAGGCATGTTTGCATGTATGGTGTCTATGTGCCTCTCTGGACTGCGCTCTGCACACCACAGTGTGAATCTGCTAATAGCAAGCAAGGACCTGGCTAGGACTCCTGTCTTAGCTCCACCCACCCTTGTGTCAATCTATAAGCTCAGAACTGGGGTGATCAGTCATAACTGTGAGCAGTTGCAGGTGACAGTTAAGGTTGAGGCTGCATCTATGAACACTGGCATCCACTTTAAACATCTATTATGGGGCTACTGGACGCCAAGTGCTGTGTGGGAGACAGACCACCGCTCATTGGAGTGGACTCCCAGCATAGCGAGCCCCAGGTGTGGGCAGTGCTTGCCATGGAGGAAAATGAGCTGGTCAGGAGCAGCCTCCTCAAGGCTATGCTCGGGAGAGCTCCAGTGTTATGTTTTGATCTAAAGTGTATTTCAAAGAGGACCATGTGTTCTTAGCGGAGCAGCGTTCAGAGCTAGGGCTTTGGGGAACTGGTTGAATCATGACAGCTCTGATTTTGTCAGTGGATTAATCCATTCATGGGTTCAGAGTTTGATGGCATCATTGCACGGGGTGGAAGCTTTTGTTTTGGAGATGGGGCCTAGATGGATGAAGTAGGCAACCGAGGGCATGCCTTTGAAGGATGCATTTTGTCTTAGGCTCTTTCTCTCTCTCTCTCTCTCTCTCTCTCTCTCTCTCTCTCTCTCTCTCTCTCTCTCTCTCTCTCTCTCTCTCTCTCTCTGCTTTCCGGCTACCACACCCTTCCGTCATGATGCTGTGCCTCACCACAGGCCCACAGCAATGGAGCCAGCCCTCCACAGACAGAAAACTCTGACACATTGAGCCAAAATTAATTTCTTCCTTCTGCAAGTCGTTTATCTCAGATACCTTGTCACAGTAGTGAAAAGCTAATACACCCAGATCACAGAAATCTGGACAGAGCCACAGTGAGCAACTGGGACATCAGTCACATGGGTGTGGGGAGAATGTCGAGGGGATGGAGACAGCTGGAGCATCTGGGAGGAGTCAGAAAGACAGGAGGGAGGCAGAGACCACAGTGTGGTCCACAGGTTCTAAGGTGTGCAAAAGAACAGCTCCGTCATAGGGCTCTGCAGAATCTACTTAGAGGAAGTCACTGGAACACACGGTTCTGATTCAGAATCACCTGCTCACATCAGAATCACCTGGCGACATCATGATTCCGTTCCACGGTGACACTACTCTCTTGTGTGTTGTGAGACATTTGTATGTGCTGAACGAATAGCTTCTGTTTCATGAAGCGCATAAACCACTGTTTGGTCAATCTTAGAATTAATTAATAAAGTGCTTTCAGAGATTTATAGGGAAATATTAACATAATTCCAGCAGGAATTGTGAGGATCAGAACATGTACTATCCACACACTTGCTCCAGCAAGCAGCATCTAAAACTGAGTGTTAATTGTTTGGCTTAAAAGTGTAATTTATTTTTCACTGCTGAATTAGCAATACTTAGGCAGAGTGTGCACGCTTTTTAAAGAGAGTAGCTTAGTTAAGCTTCACCACGTGGTCCTGGAGGTTTAGGTTTGAAACTGAGTGTGAACCACACAGCAAGCCAACCTGTAAGGGACACAAGTTGTTGTCACATAAATTTAGCATCTGTTTTGAGCAATTATTGAGTTTTATTCATAAAATATTTACACACTGCATGTACAGTGAGTGTTATTCAGTGCCAACTGAATGAATTTTCTACCTCAAGAAGCAAATGAGTTTCCAACTTGTTAAAGTCAACTCCAGTGTCCATATGTTCAATTTATTTTTTTCATATTCAGGAGAAAGGTTCATGAATATGTAATAAGTAGTTCTTACTTAAGTTGTAATTCCAGAATCAATGTGACTGCAAAAGGAAATGTAGATGAGTTAAAAATGCATATGGTGAATTTTTTTTGGTAGAAATAATAAAACAAGTGTCAGATTAAAAGTTCTCAACTGGGCTGGTGGAATGGCTCAGATGGTAGAGCGCCTGCCTAGCAAGCTTGTAAGCCCTGAGTTCAAAGCTCAGCACTGCCCAAAACAAACCGCAACAACAAAAACCCTCAGTTAAAAGTTCTCAACTTAGGAATACCTACGGAGTCTTCTATAGTGGCCCTCAGGGGCCCAGAAACCTCCTGAACTGTGTTCAATTGTGCAGTCTGCAAGGTGGGCATATTTTGAAAATTTTAGGGGTTATATATGTATAAGAATTTCCTCAAATCCTTGAAGAGTCATATGATAACAACAAAAGGGATAGCTGAGGACCACTTCAACTTTTGGTTGAAATCACGATGCTACGCCTAGAGGTGAATTTTTACAAATAAACCAGAGTCCAAATTAGAGTTCCAACCTCATTCCTCATGCTTTTCAAATGAGCTGGCTGTTGTTAAAATCTGACCAATGTTAGATCTGGAGGGCCAGTGGTCACTCCAGGTGGGTGGGGAAATTAGAATAAACCTTGACACTGGGTAGAAAAGAAACAATGCCATCTACCCTCACTGCAGTAGCCCTATCACCAACACGACAGCTCCACGAGAACGAAAGAGGGCTGCAGACAGAGCTTAAAAGCACTGTGTGTAATCTCATTTGTGCAAAAATAAGGAACTAAAGCCTTTGAATATGTATATCATTTTCTATATTAAATCATAGGAAAACAGATTCAAAATAACAAAGTTATTTATTGAGGAAGAAAGCTGCTTTTACTCAGAGGTATATTTCCAGTTTTTGCTGTGCAAGTGTTGAATGTTACAATGGACTAATATCATTATCTAAAAGTGAACATGAGAAAAGCAAAGCAAGGGACCACTGCTCTGGTCATAGGAAAGTGTGGGTGATCTGAGTGAACATTCACTCTGGAAAGGCCATCACAAGATGTTTTCCTGTGTGCTGTGGAGCATGGAGGGGGCAGGATGTACTTGGGAAGTGTGGTAGGGAGCCCACTGCACACGGTAGGGGCCGTCTTGTCACTATCCATTGAAGGAGGGCACAAGACCTTCTTTGCCTCAGAGCCCAGACTATAGTCTACCCCACTGGCTTCATCTTGCATGTCCACCTCTGATCAAGGCCACTGTACCCAGACATTGCTCTTGCCAATAGCAAGTGTCTCTGGAGGTTATCCTAAAGTTGTCCACCTTACTTTGGTTCCCTTCCTTTTAGCCATAAATGACCACTAATAGGCACAGGGGCCACCTACAGGCCACCTAGAGGAGGTGAAGTCTGCAGTTGTCCATCTACACCTGCAGAAGCCTATTTGTATTTGTTAGCCAAAGCTTCATGGCAAAGAACCATGGCCGGGACTTAGAGAACACATGTGATTCCTCACCATTGTGGAGGGCAGAGTCCAAGGTCAAGGTGGTTTCTGGTAAGGCTGTGTCCTACTTGGCGATGGCCATGCCTCTGTGTGTGTCCTCTTCTTATGTCCTGTTCTTATAACGCAGTCACGTTGGATTAGGGGCCAATGATCTTACCATAATTACCTCTCTAAAAGACCCACCTCTAAAAGCAGTCACATCTAAGGTCCCGGGAGTCAAAATTTCAATGCATGAATTTAGGAGGATAAAATCCAGGCCATACCACCAAAACTTCTAAAAAGCCAGTGCAACTAGAAGACAGCAAGTCCTTAGAGCCCTGGAGCAGCCGGCTGAGAGGGGAGAAGAGGAGGAGGAGGACATAAGAAAGGAGGAAGACATGGAGGCTCCAGGCTCCGTGACTCTTCCTGCCATCTCTGAGAGCTACTCTACTCTACACTTGTGTTTCCTGAGCAAGTGGAGTCCACCTTTTCCCTTACTCTGACTGGAGTCAGCTGGCCAGGGACCTGAGCAGCCCTTGGTGGATGGACATTGCTTCCTGGCTCTCTCCTGATACTAAGGCCACCTCTCATGGCAGCAGGCAGGTTTCCAGGAGTGGAGCTTTAGGAAGCTCTATCCACTGCTTTCCAGCCCTGGACAGCACATCTCAGGGTCTCCACTTCCCTCAGATATACCCATGAACTGGCCGCTTTCTCAGGCCCAGGAAACCACTCTGGTTAGCTGTCTCTGTTCATAGTTCATAAAATGTTGTTATTAAGCCTTCAAATGTAAGAGTTCTTTAAATGCCGTATACTCAACCTTGTGTGTCTCTGGGAAAGAGCACTCTAAATAGCTTTCTTTTTGCCTCCCCTTGTCGTACGCTGTCAGGACATGCCCAAGTCAAGGTGAGTTCTGAGTGGTGACCTCAAACTGAAGCAGTGTGTGATCACAGACATGATGGAGAAGTAGACACTTGCTGTGTCTGGACACTGGGATTGGGGCCAAGCTAGGAGCCACCCCACAAACAGGCCCATTATTTTCATGTCTTTGACATGAATGTATCGAGATTCAGAAAGATTAACGTCTTACCAGCCCAGTCCTTGAAGATGTAAGCCCCATTCTTTAGGCTCCTTTCTTGGGAGCAGATGTCCCTTGGTTGTCACTGCCTCTTTTTGGTGTTTCCTTACCTCTTTGCTAAATTAAACCTAGAGAGCATTCCCAATCTCTCCCCTCTTTCCAACAACTAGTCACGAATTCCTGTACAGTTCATCTCACACAGCCTTCCCATCTCTCCCTTCATTTTTACCTCCTCTCATGTCCTTGTGACTTCTTGACCCCACCACAGCCACTGTGATCAACCTGTTCTCATTCCCATCTGTCTCTAGACAGACTTTTATAAAACATCAACTGCTTCTTCTGTGGCTGCACTATAGAGTTATTTTGTTTTCAATACTTCTGCAGATTGTAATCAGTTTGAGAAACTGGATATATTCATCTCAGAATTGCCTGAGACCTGTATCCTTAGTACATAGTAACCATTCCTTTAGTACATTTGAACAGATTATCTCAATGAATTTTAAGATGTAACTAACACTTACATATTTGTATGAAGTCTGTCTTTCCCACCGTGAGTGTTGTCTTGCTGCAGGAATTCATCCCTACACACACCCCTCTCCCCAGCCTCAACACCAGGTCCCATCTCCACCTGCTCCTGCATTCATTCTGACCGGCACATTGACCTTCATACCTGCAACAAACTGCAGAGCTCAGCAAGGCGCAGAGGCAATTAGAACACATGTGGCCCCTGCTCTCTGAATAGGCCAGTCCCTAAGGCAGATGTGAAGTGCAAAATCCAGGGGAAAAGCAGCCAAAGTTAAAAGGTCTGCAAATGACTCGGATACTGGCTTAGTAGATGATGCCTTTAAAATAATTACAGACGTGTGGAAGAGTCCAGCAGGACAGGTGATGATGATAACGGAGTCATGGTGATGGAGATTCAAGAAAGATGGAAGCTAAAAAACAGGAATAAATAAAGGAGAATTCTAGATATGAAAAATATCATGCCAGAAGTGAAAACTCATTACAGGAGATCAACAGAACAGAGGACAGAGCAGAATATAGAATCTGAGAACTTGAAGACAGTTCATAAAACTATCCTGGGAGAAAGAGACCTAAAACAAAACAAAACAACAGCAATGCAGAGCTGTGACTTTGGGACATCATCAAGTAGACAAACCTACGAGTCCCAGAGGCAAGGCAGAAAGGCAAGAGAGAAAATAAGGTATTTTCTAAACGTAACCCATAGGCCCACCCACAAAACCTCAAAGCCAACAAATGAACAAAAAGCACATTTAAGTATATCGTAGTAAAACTTCTAAAAACCAATGATAGAAGGAAAATTTTCTAAGTAGCCAGAGGAAAAAGACACTGCCTACAGAAAAACAGGGACAATTCTCATCAGACACAATCCCAACAGTAGACAATGCCACAAGCTCTTTACTGAAAGAATAAACAGAGGCAACACAGAACCTGCTGCCAGTATGTCCTCCCAAGTTAAAACAAAATAAAGATATTTTCACATAAGCAAAAGCCTGGAGGATTTGTTGCCAGCAGTCCCATGGTGTAAGAAACACCGTGAAGAAAATTCTCCAAACAGGATCAAAATGATGACACGGTAAAAAGGGGCCTTGTGGACAAAGGCAAAAGTGAATTTGTGACCTTTTGGTGCCGGTGGGGGATGGTAAGAGCCTTACATCAAATGCTTCATGGTGAGGTCATGTTGACCTTGATAAGTTACAGTCCATCTGAGAGAAAGCCCATTAAAAAGACAAGTGCAGCTAAAAGCAGGTAGAGGAGACAGAATAAAGTACTAAAAGTTACTTCATTAGCCAGGAAGAAGGTAGGAAAAGAAACAAAAGGCATAGGGACAAAGAGAAGCATGTTGCAATGTGTAAAGTTTAAAATCTGGCCAAGTTAATAACTATGTTAAATGTTAATGGACTTGATACTATGAGTAAAGAGAAGAGACCATCAGAATGAATTAAAAAAAGACCAAACTGTGCTATTCACAAGAGATGCCGTTTAAATATAGAGACTCAGAAATGCCAAGTGTGAGAATATACAAGCTTTACCATATCGTAACGTTTAATCATGCAGTGAGTTTAACCAGCCTGGCATAGCTATAGTAAGAGTCATGGGGAAAGGAATTCACAATGAAGATGCAGTGAATGTGGAACTAATACAGCGTTACCAGTGAAAATATTTGGGGCAATATGGAACTAAGGAACGAAATTGGCAGACAAGTACTGGAACTGGGAAAAACGATCCCGTGTACACTGCTGGTGGGAAAGTAAACTCGTCCAGCCACCTTGAGACGCAGCACAGAGGTCCCTCAAAAAACAAAAATTAGAACTACTGTGATCCTGACCCACCACTCCTGGGTACATTAGACAGCACAGAGCTCCCCGCACACCGCGCCCCGTCTTTGCCGTATTCACAATAGCCGAATCATGGAATCAGCCTGGGTGCCCATCAGTGGATGAACGCATAAAGGAAATGTGACATAGGTACACAATGGAGTGTTATTTCACTGCGAAAAAGAACAAAATCATGTCATTTTCGGGGATGTTGAGCAAAATAAGCTAGACTCAGAAGCACACATATCACAGATTTTCTCTCTTGCAGAATCTAAAAAAAAAAGACATGAAAGTAGAAGGGAGACTGTTACATTACAGGAAGAGGATCAGCAGGAGGGGAGGAAGGGATAAGGGTGGATAACGGGGGCAGAGAGCAGGGAAAATAGGAAATACAATTAAAGCACCTTATACATATGCATGAAAATGTATCAGTGAAACCTATCGTTCTGTACAATTGATACACACCAATAAAAGTAAATTAAAACAAGCAGATGAAAGAAAAGAGTAGAGTAAAATACAATGAAGTAGAAAAAAAGTACAGAGGAAAAATAATAACGTCAGAATCACTGGACTGAAATGGAGTTGCTAAAATTTCAGGTAGAGGTGTGAGGATAAAGTACAGAAGTTATGAAAGTCAGGAATGTATGCCAATCTGTTGGACAATTTTGATGAACAAACTCTTTGCAATACACGACAGCAAAATTAATGTTAATTGGGTTTTCTATTCCTAGTTCAGTAGGGAAGTGACTGCCTGCTCTACAAGAGGTCACAGCAGCCTGTCCACTGTCTCAGGATGTCACCCGTGAAATCGTCAGCACCTTCTTCACCATGCAGAAGGCTGAGTGCTCACCACGGACTGGGAATTAAACCTGAAAACCTATGGATGTGTCCTAGGAACAGACTAGGAAAAAAAGTCACAGTTGAGCAAAATTTTCCCAAATTGAAAAGTGTCTCCTCCATGCATATCAGCATGCTCCCTGGCTCTGGCCAAAGTCAAAGAAGATGATCAAGTCCCCACCTCCCCTGTAAGGACTGACCCTCTCAGTTCCAGCCAAAGTGGCCCTGTCATCCAAATAGCTCTCCTTCAGAAACTGACCAGAGCCTTCTTCTGTCCCCCACTCCCAGGCTCTCATTTCCCAGGACACCTCTCTCCCTGTGGGATTGTCCTCGCCCCAGGCTTGGCCCATTCCAAACTCCACATGCCCACACTGCTTTCCGGGGTGCCCACTTGGCTCTCACGAGTCAGAGGCTCCTTAGCATAAGCCCTGCTGTGACTGTCCCACCCTGTGACTCTCCTCAAGCCTTCAAACCCTGTCCCATCGCAGGCGTCCTCACTCCTGCCTCCTGGAGAGGAGACACAGAGGGAGGGCTACACTGACTCTCTGCTTTCCTCCCCATCTCTTTCAACACTGAAATTCTGTCCTTGTTCCTCAACTCCAAGCCATGCTTACCCAATTTCACTCTGACCTCAGTCCTACTCAAGGGAAACTTCCGTCAGAAGTCACCAGCGGTCCCCTAGCCAGCGAGATGAGCCACTCACTCCATCTCCACTCCTTGCTCTCTCTAGTAACGCCTTGATCCCACCTTCTCATTTACTCTTGAAATAGCATTGTTTCTTCTTACCCCTCTCTCTTTAATTCTTCTTTTTCCTTGTCCCAACATCTACAATGGACAACCTCAAGACTCCTTCCTTATTTCTCTCCCAGGTCTCTGTCCTGCTGTCTGTTATGGCTTAAATAGATGTATCAGATGCTTAGATGAGAACCCCAAGTTATTGTTTCTAGCTCTTTCTCACTGGAGAGCTCAAGTTCACATAAAAAGCACCTTTAAAATTCCTAGTCTGGAATAGATACTGACAACTTTAGAGAGACAATTTCAAATAAAATTCATTTCTTAAATCTGCTGGCAGAGTTACAGCAGGAGGCTTTCTGAGAGCTCCACAAAAGCCCCCAAAGAAGCGCTACGGTCAAGAAAGTGTGCAGGTGGGACAGCCCCATAGGAGGATGGGCCTCTGTAAGTCTGCCATCCGAGCTGGAAGGTCAGCCACCCAAACCCAAACTGCTCCGCCCAGGGCAGCACTTCTGGCAGTTCTCGTCAGAAAACTGAGTCAGATTGTGGAGGGAAAATGTAAAAAGTTTCCAGTGATACCTGTAGAAAGGAGACAGAATATTACACGTGATGAAAAGAGAGAGTGACCATGGCACTTGCCCAAGACAACAAATGAGACAGGAGAAAGAACCTCTGAACTCTAACTTAAGGGGCTTTGGAGTTCAGGAAGAGCCGGTTTTAACTTCTACAAGGCCATCGTATGCTGGACCTCCAGGAAGGAGGAGGAGGCCCGTGGCCTGTTCACGTTCTGTTCCTAGGTCCGTCCATTGACAGATTCTTTCAGAAAAAGAATTTGGTTTTTTCTTTGGAAAATTGGTTGCTGTTGAGAGCTGCATTGAAGTATCATTGACCTACTGTAAAATTCGTCACTAAGTTCACACCTCAGTGGCTTTTTTGCTTTTTGAGATAGGGTCTCCCTACGCAGCCCTGCTAGCCAGAGGTTCATAGTTGCCTGCCTCAGCCCATGAGTTCTGGGATTACAGGCCTGGCCACTCAAGCATTCCCGTGTATCTCCAAAGCTCAACAGCTGAGACATATAATGTAGCTGTAGAGTGCCCACAAAATGTGTCCTCGTGCTTGTCTGCTGGTCAGTCCCCGGTGAACACTCTTCCTTCCATGTCTATAGACTTTTCACTTCCAGGCATCAAATGTAAGTGCGGGTGTGAAATTGTGATATTTCCCGCCTGAGTTCTTTCCCATAGTGCACTGAACGCTGAATACTGCATCATCCAGGTGTAAAGGACATCCATCCGTCTTCCACACAAGAAACTTTTACCACCAGACTCAGAAATCTCTAGATGAAAGTCTTCTACTTCAAAAATGCACTAGAATAAAGGACGAGGGTAGACATGTTCTCTGACAGTTGCTAGTCAACGTTTTACTAGAGGCCATCACCAGCACGATAAAGCCTGAAAAATAAATATGCATATTATCTTAAGAGCAACAAGTTTAAGTCATTTTCAAATATTTGAAGGGGAGACTTTGAAAATGAACATTTAATTTTAGAAATGTAAAGTCTTGTTGCTTTTATGTTAAGAGTAATAATATCCTTTTATTCCTGAATATAATGTCTTTAGTGTTCCCAATTTAGAAAAAAGAATCTTACAGACAAACCATTACCCGACCACATAGGCATAGCTATGACTTGGGAAAGGATGGGGAGGAGGGAGGTGCTAAGCATTCTGTCCATGACCTGGGGAAATCACTGACCTCACTCCAAACAGATGACTGACTCTCTGTGATGGCTGTGTCCCCAGGGCTCGGCTCTAAGTTTGATGCTAAGAAGGAGCTTGGGACGGTTCCCCTAGGGAATGACCCTTCAGGTGGATCAGAACTGCTCCTAAATGGTGCTTCTCAACACTGAGTTTGCAGGTTGATACAGGTCTCCTGGGAAAGAAGGAGGATTTTTTAACCTCGAAGTCCTGGTTGAGTAACTTCAGGAGACTTCTCCACTACAGGGTTTCTCGGAATCTACAGTATGAAAGACGGCCCTAACATTACCATGGGGATGGAAACGATTTCTTCCCCACTCTTCCTTGACCGTAACCACTAGGCACCTCCAGAAGATCTTTCAAAAACTGCAGAAATGGAAGATCATTGTTTGGGCATACATCATCGTGCTAGTTTGCTTTAAGTATGTGATTGGCGATGTTTGTTATAGGAAGCATCAAATGAAGAACTTCCTTAAGCAGCTCCTCCCTGCTGTCGGGTTAAATCTGCCATCATGTCTGAAGCACCTTTGCTCCCCTCTCTTTCCCAGGGGAGCCCTCTGACTCTCACAAAGGGCCAAAGGGAAGACTTATGGAGTTCATTCCGTCTTCCTGAAGTGGCTAACGAGTTTCCCAGGCCACTTGACAGCAGCCCCAAATGCCTCCCAATAAGGCACCTACAAGGCTCACGGGTCCCTATGCAAACTGAGCCACCAAAGCCTCCAGGGACCTTTGCATGTACCCTGTGTGCATCCCATGCTGTCTGCATCACAGCTCTGCCATTCCAAATGTGCATTTCTGCTCTGCGTGACTGCCCACCTGGGCTGTGGTCCCTGCAAACACATTACCACATGCCCATTTGCAACATCTTCCATGTAAATGGAATATTATGACATAAGATCAGATCAAGGATTTTTGCCCCAGAACACCTCATGCATTCTGCATTCAAGAATCATAATTTTCAGACTTCATTCAGCAATTTTGTTTGGAATTCATGCAGTCTTTGTTTTGCTGCAGCTGTCTGCATGGCCTCCTGCCGGGTAAGAAACCTGTGCCCATGATTGGAGCACACGTCAGGTGTGGGCACGCAGACATGTCAGAACCTCTCTGTAAACATGAGTGGAAAACTTTGCATTCTTCATATGCACTTTTATCTGTTTCCTCCCCCTGTGAGCAAACTGAAAATGCTAAATTAATACTAGTTAATGTTTTTCTTTGTCATTGCAAATTATTTCTCACTCTGGGCAGACAGAAACATGGCTGCTTTCTGGGCTATTCGCAACTTCCCTGGGTTTTGATTCTAAAAAGTCTGCTCTGTCACAGTGGGTCGGTTCCACTACAAGTAATTGGTGCCCTGGAGCCCTGGGAAAGAATGGGGAAAACCCTGTGCACACAGGCTGCTTCTCTGCAAAAAAGAATTTCCATCTGCTTAATCTTAAACTAAATTTTTGATGACTTTTATCACTTAATAAATTGAACATTAATTCTCAAATTAGTTTTCCCAAGTTTTGAAGGTCGAGATCCATGACAATTTATTCAAACATGATAATATTCCATGTCTGAATCATTTTGTCGAAAAGCATATCGTGCTCTAAAAATTGATTTAGCTGTGCAAAATTCTCACTGGGAGGAACATGAATGAATGAGATGTCTGTGTGATTCTCAAAGTCTGATATATTACGCAGCAGTAGAACAGAATAGTTGAAGGTGAACGAAATACTTTTTTATATACTTATGTGTCAATTTCACTTTAATTTGAAGATTTCTATGGTAAGAGTTCACTGCAGGTCTGGCACATCAGGGAGGAAAGGTTTACCCACAAACACATTTATAATTCCGGTGTACTTGGGATTCTGGAACTTGGGTACTAAACAACTAGTAAGTCCATTGATTTCCTTAATCAACAACTGATTTGCCTGGCATGATCTCTGGGTACTGTTGTCCCTCTCTGGTCCTCTACCCAACCCTTTTGGCTCCCCGCCCCCCACCCAGAAGACTAGTTAGGACCACCAGGATGGGAGTGGTATGATAAGAGCGGGGACCACAAGGTGCACCTGCCTGGTTTGAGGCTCCTACACTTTGGCCATCTGTCATGAGATAAACAGACGCTGGGGGTAGGCGCATGGTTCCAGCACACAGACCCAGCCTGGTCTGCAGCCTGTAGACCCAGGGCAGGAATGGATGTCGTGGTTTCCAGTGCTTGAGATATTCTTAAATTACCCTTAACAGAGAATGACTGGAGAGATGCACTCAGCCTAGCAGTGTTCGCCGGGACACATGGGTGGCTCTTTCCTCCTCGGGGAGATGGAAACATTGCAAATCCTGATGGGGAGAATAAAGGCACGTGGCTCTTTGGTGCTGACACTGTTCCAGGCCCTATTCTAAACACTTCACATCGCTGGCTAATTTAGACCTCAAACAGCCCGACAGGAGGAGTACAATGGAGCAATGCTAGATCAAAGCCAGTGAAATTGGTCAAGGCCAACCAGCAGCCTGGAGTGGAGGCAGAAGTTGGATGGCCGGGCCATACCCACCCACCCACCCAGGACAGCTGCTGGGCACCACCATCCCTGCAAGCAGAAAGGACTGTCCTTGCAGAGGTTGCTTTGGGCTCTGCTGGCTCTGCTGGCTCTGCAGGCCGCTGACCAAGGGCGACTCCCGAGGCTAATACCACCCACATGCCCAGCAGGCACATTTCCTGTGTGCCAAATGCAACGAGAGCGTGTGCACGTGCGTACATTTATATTCACATCAATACTCCTGTCTGTCTAGAAGGAGGAGGTCTTTCCCCAGCTGGCTTGAGAGGGAACAACCATTTCTTACTGCCAAAACAAATTACACTGAAGGCCGTTTGGGCTCCTCTCCCTCAGGTTGTGGTCCTGACGTGCAGGCATGATAATTGAATACACCTGGGGGTGAGTGCCGTCCTATGGCAGTGTTTATGCTTGTCCTGATGTGCTATTATTTATCTTAACGACTATACACACTTTTCCCCTCTTCAAAGATGACATAAATGTCCCTTGGTGAAGGGACTATTCATTTTGGTATTAAGGTTGCATCAAAATATCCAAAATGCAATGAAGAATTGAGACCACGAGTAGCAAACATAAAATTATGGCAGTCTGATCATGGAAGGAAATCCTGGGTGCTGTGTTCTAAACATTTCTATTCAGTGTCCTCCCTGTCTTTTGCTCCATGTCGTGGCCGGAGGTCCAGGTGATGCTTCTGTCCTCGTTCTGCATCTGGAAACTTCTGTGGGTGCAGACTGCATGCCGCCTCTGAAACACAGCTGTGCCGTTTGTTACAGACTTTGGGGAGCAGTGTGAATTAAAACCATCCTGGAAGGTTGTGCGTTGAACCAGGAAGGAGTGAATAACTTCCATCAGACATCCCTGTATTTTATGTCAAGTCTCCGCCATGTTGTCTGGAAGAAAATCCATTTAATGAGCACCATGCTCCAAAGCCAGGCGAGTCCCTGCACTGGACACCACACTAACATGACATGGGACAGCAGCTGAAAATGTGACTGGTGCTCAGACCTCGGGAAGCTGGATAGGACACGGCACCCCACGTGGCAGAGTCTGTGACCGTTGATGACAGAGCATGGCTCAGCCGGCATCATGTCACAATTTCATTTGCTCCTGGTAGAGTGGCTATGCGAGCTCATCCCTGTGCCACCACCCATGCAGCTCCTTGGCCCCTGACTCCTGCAGACGTCACAGGCTTAGCACAGACCAGGAAGGGTGAGGCTCACGGTGACCCGACACCCACACACTCATGTCTGCTAGAGCCAGGGCCTCAGCCCTCTCCGCCGTTGCTTCCATTAGTTTCAAATCCCCCTGGTCCTTTTTAATTTTTAATTACCATTGTCTGTTCACCTTTGTTTTACCCGTGACATCTTCAATTTAAACAGTATCAGAGAGGCTGATGTGAACAGTTTTCTTTTCAGCTTAACTGACTGCAGCTCGTTTAGTGGCTAATTACGCAGGGAGGTTTGCATGGCTGAGACTGGTGATTTGAATACGCTGTGGAGGTCAGGTCCACGTCTGGGCGGCTGAGCCTGTAAAAGGATTATGATGATGTATATATGGTTGGTGGCTAAGTGGGCTAATGAAGGTACCTCATCTAATCAAACACAATTAATTAAATTAACTTATGATATTAACCCATCTTTCCGTGCATGTATAATTTATATTAATTGATTTGCTGCGTTCCAGTTGACCAATGGGAGGGCTGCTGACAGCCCAAGGACTAAGAAGGTGTCATTAGCATTACTTTGATGCAAACCATAATTGATGGGTCAGTGTGTTTTAGGGACGTAGCAAAAGCTTTGCTAATTGTCATAAGAAGTTGAAATTGATTGTGTCTACATTAGTACATAAATTTAAATTGATTAATGTTTTGTTCTAAAATTAATGTGCATTCTGGATGGCTGATACAATGCTTTATTTATTGGATTCATTAATGCAGTCTAAGGAAAAAAATAGTGTTGAAGTTAGGTAACGGGGTGGATCGTTAAGACTGAGTTCAGTGGAACCGGCTGGGAGACGACAGTGTCCAGCCCCCGCCTGTGCTGCCAACTGTAAGCCCTGCTCTTCAAAAACGTCTAAGCAGAAAGCCTCTAGTGAGAGGGTCCAGGTCGAGCATTTAATTAACGCTCTTTTAGAGACAATTACCAGAGAAAGATCCTTACAGGTGGCGAGCGTGTGGGGTGCTGGCCGAGGGGAGGATGTAAAATATGGCGGTCCTGGCTAGGCTGGAGTGTTAAATGTCCTCGCACCTCATGCCAGCTCCTCTGTGAGGAAAGAAACTGCTCTCGAACTTGCTGGAGCTGCAATTTATACTCTACAACCAATTGACAGAGATGATGGAATCTGAAATCACAGATGTTTTATTAGAGCCAAGAATTTAAGTGTCAAGGCTCTGATGTGATTTTTCTTCTGAAATTCTCTTGTTGACGTGATTCGGGACCTGCGTGTGTTTGTGCTTCGAAAACCAACATTTAATCTGGTGAACTTTCCCAACCTGCCATCTGATGTTTTAAAGAAGAGTTGCTAAGACCATTTGCATGGATAACACAAACTCTCTTTCTGATCATTATTAAAAAAGCAAACAACATCGGGGATCCACTGAAAAATCAGTTTAATTCATTTATAACTCCTTTTTTTTCCCTCTTACCAAGGAAAGCTTAACATCTGCTTCTTATAAACTGGTTTAAATAGGAAATGTGTAATGCATGCTTTAACCAAATGGTTCCTTTTTTATGGATGGAATAAAGCAGTTTGGAGGCTCGGTTTTTACTGCAGTGTGTTCCATGCTCTTGGGAACGGGAGATCCCTGCTTCCACCAGCAAAAAATTTTGGACTCCCCACCGTAGAGAGAAGATTGGCTGTCTCTCTCTGCTGCCTTTCTGAAGTATGCAAAGTATTATTTACAGACGGCTTCCTGAGTCGGACCCGTTGAATTATATTCAAATGTCACTCCATGTGGTGGCAGTATGGAGTAGCGAACAGTAATTGGTTCTTTGAGAGCAAGTTCTCCTCCTGAACTTTTGCGATTGTGTTAATGGATGCTCTGCACTTGTCTCTATTGTCAGATTTTAAGGACAGCAATTCAAAACTAAGTCATATTACTCATGAAGAGCTTGTCATGGTTCAATTGTATGTGCTGGGTGGTGGAAACGAAGCTCTTATTACTTGTTTAAATTATGTTTAGTGCTCCTGCTTTACGTATCTTAGATTTATTCATGCCTGCTATATGCTCCCTGCATCAAACACACACACTTGTTTACGTGCACACTTACTAAACACCCAGCAGAAAACTAGCTTTCTTCGAACATTGCCACATTCTGCTTTTCTCTTCAAAACGGAAAAAGAGAGAGTTCATTATGTACTCCATTGGAAATTTTACAAATGAAAGCTCCTCTTGGTTTTTAAGGAAGGGGTTTCTTTAAGACACACAACATAGGGAAAGAATTATTCTCCCTTGATTCTGGATCTTTTTCTTTTTTTTCAGGAACTCGTGGAATTTTGAAACTGATTGGTGGTCCAGAAGCAGGCTGGAGGGGAGAAAGCAGAGGTTCTGCTTTGCCTCAGAGACCGGTATTTTAGGAAAACAGCCCCAGCTATGGCTACAGCCTTGCGATGTGAAAGTTTACAGCATAATCACTGAAAAATTTCAGCCATTTTAAAAACTGCTGTGTAGCTGCTGCTGGTTTTGGTGTTACTCAAGGCATTGAAGGGGAGAAGACCTGGTGCATTCAGATGAGCGCGGTCTCCGTGTAGTGTTTGCTGGCATTTCTTCAGGTTGAGAAAGTAACAACACTAGTGATTTAAAATAACATTGTCTTCACTCTGCCTTATGTGAATGGGTCACAGATGGGCTAAGAGAAAATTAGCATTGTTTTGTGTTCTTCTGTTTTTATTTGTTTTTTTAAAGCCTAGCTCTGTGCTCCTGTGGTGGCAGTTGGGATACTTATTTTCTTAATCAGGTGTGGTTTATACTGTTACATAGCAGGGCTCTTCTCGGCGTGGTGTAACAGGGAGGTGGCCTGGGAAAGCATCAGAGGGAGGCTGGCCTCAGCTGCGTCCTTGTTGGGCTGGGGATCATTCTGGAATCCTGGGACAAATACAAGCACTGAGGCACCATGTGCTTGCATCGTCTTTTGGAACTGGCTCAGGAGCAAACCCGGTTTCTCTTGGGAGTTGCTTTCCAGAATGGTAACTATCAATTCATCTTCACGGCCCCTGCAGAAGTTCTGCGGCTTTGCTTCTGAGACCCCAGGTAGAACAATCCTCCAGCAGCAGGGGTCACTGTCGGCAGTAAGAATTATTTTTGGAAAATGATCTCCAAAGTCCAGAAGGAAGGATGATCACAGAATACTGGCAAAGTGCAATGGCTGGATTTTATAGCAGGCTGTCTTGATAGTGAGTTATGATAGTTTTAATGATTGAGGGGGAATAAAACCAGTCTTGAAATCTTTTCCATGTTTCTCCAAGCCTGACATATCTGATGCTTCCTGCCTCAGCACAGAAAGCAGACGGGCAACACCCCTGCAAGACAGAGTGTTTCTTGCAGCTATTCTCTTTTCTTTCAGATGGTGTCTAATGTGCTATGTCACACAGTCTATCACTTACCAGAAATAGTCTGTTGTCTAAACACTGCAAAACTCATTTGGGCTTTTGTTAGGCATTTTTAATGCCTTCTTGCATATCTACATATTCATTGAGTTTATTTTAAAGGCCATTTTATGAATATTTGCAAGAATTTTCTGAATAGTGCACACACCAATAATGCTTCAGAAAATCAAAGTAATTGTCCATGTCAATTTCATTAGGGGCATATGAGGTCCCAAAAGGATGCTTAAAGACAGACACACTTTTATCTGGCACGTTAGGCTTCTGGATATGGACAGCTATCAGATGTTCTAACACAGTGGCTTGGATTTGCCTCATCTAAATACATAGTTTGCTCATACATTGACAATTAATGTTTTCCTGGGTGATGTTTCTTAATGCAGTAAGGATGAAGATTTTTTAATTTTATAATTCAGCCCTCTTCATTCATACAGCTTAAGTTTGCTTCTTATTTGACTTTGAGCTTAAAGAATAGAGCACAGTGAAGGAACCAGGTTAATTCTGCTGAGGACTCCAGGGCTAGAGCCTTCAAGGTGGCCTGGCGAGATGAACTGGGTGGTGTCTGACTTGGTTTGCCTTAGATACTTGCACCACTTACTCACAAATACTAACGAACACATCTGCTTTGTTCTCAGGCAGGCAGGTAGCACTTTGAAACGGCCCCTTCCTCCTCATCCACTGTAACTCTGAGCTCTGTCGAGTTCTTCCCCATCAAAAGCAGTGGGGAAAGCCTGACCCCTGCCTGACCCTCAGAGTCGCTTAAAGATGTGATTTTATGACATTCTATAGGACAGGACAATCATCTGTCAGAAAAAGGCCGTTGTGGCTGGGTTCCAGCCAAATGAAGAGTAGAAAGAGTGCTTCCAGTGTTATTACCTACGCTGGGACAAATTTCAAAAGTTAATATTTTGTTTCTCTTAAAACATTCACCTTAATTAAAATACTACTTTTAAAAATAGGTTGCTACCACAGAGTAGGGAAAGAAATTCCAGCCTGGCTTTGGAATTCTCAGCAATAGGAATCAAAATTTGAACTTTGAATCTTCCATCCTGGCATGACTCAAAGGTCAAGCCGGTGCCTTCTGCAGGGAACATGTTTATTATCGTCGAGGCTCTGCTGGGATGTGCTACCTGTGCGATGCGACCCAGGTGATCCTGTCCTTATCAGCTGCCTCATGGGGAAAGGACTGCACTGCTCAGCTCTGAGGAGCATCAATACACATGAGGAGAGGGAACGTAAGCAAGGATTTCATTTCAGTGTGCTGATGATAATGCTGTGATTAATTTGTGCGGCACAGTTAGCTCTGTAGGATTTATCATCCCGGTCCCAATACACTTTTGGGAGTTCCTTGGATTTCTAGAAACCGGCTGTTTTTTATTTGTGGTGAGACGAGCGAAGGCGGGTGGGTTGTGAAGGTAGGTACAGGTGCACACCAGCACAGTGACACCCATTGTCTCCACAGTCACTCAAGGGCTCGGGATTGGGAGGTGTCAGGAGCCTCTTCTGTTCCCTTCAGCTTGTGCAGAGTCATCAGGGCTGAAGATTTCTTACTGTAATGAAAGAGTTCTATAAAAAAAAAAAATCTAAAAACAAAACTTGATTTTAAAAAGCTGAACACTCAGTGAAGTGTTCTTAAGAACTCAGGGGAAAAAAAGAAACCTTACTTTGAAAATTATATTTTTTAATTATAGCTGCAAATACAGCTGTAGTCTATTCGGGGGAGAAACAAAAGCAGAGTACATAGTTTAACCCAAAGAGCTGCTATTTTTCTGCTATAAATGTGCATCCTGCATTTTGACTCACGTTTTCTGATCTGATGTTGTAATAGTTACAAGTATCGGATTAAAACCGGAGTGCGAGCAAAATTTCACAGCGCCGGAAGCAGCATGGCTGCAATTTCATGAACCTGCACAGCCCTCACAGATGAGGCTGGCACCGTGGGTTAAGCCTGTGCTGCTCCAGTCTGTGCCATGAATCCTGGGATGCAGTCCCAACTCAGAACGGCTGACGCTTGTCTTCAGCCTCATCCCTGCATCTTCCAAAGGTCATTATACTTTGCCCTTGTTCTTATGTATTGATTTTGTGAAGAAACACCAGAATCTCTGACTACGGCGTTTCCTTTAAAGATATCATGTTAATTGCTAACGTGTTTCCTGTTCAGATTTGAAGTGGAATATTTCTAAGGTACATTATCAGTGAAGTCTTTATGATTACATCATATGCTGTGTGCTTAGCAGAGTCCTTCAGTTCGATCCATGCTGAGACAAAGCCATGTTTTTGTGCATGTGTTACTGCAGACAGTGACACAGATGACAGTGTTGCTGATAAGAAAATGTGTAATCCATGCATAATTGTGCAATCTAGCCAATTATTATCCTGATATAAAATGCTAGCATTGATAATCAAATCTGAGCCACGAAAATTAGTATTCGGGATAAATGTATATTGAGGAGATTTTCTTACCATTCGTAAGTTCTAGATAGATGCATTAGAAAAAGAATAACGTCAAGTCGTACTTGGTTAGTGTAACACCCACGGAGGCTCGTATTTATTTCTAAAGATCGTGGCGAAAGAGCAAAGAATAGAATAGTCCCAGTTGTAAAAAATGGTTATCTGCATGAATTGGCCCCACAGGGAAATTTTCTCAGTCTTCTTGTTACCAGACAAGATCCAGTCAGAATCATATATGTCCCTTCATCATGTGACTTTAGCAGGGGGAGCTGAATAAAGGGAACAGGTGCCCACCGGTATTGATCAGCAAGTGTGGCAAGGCGCCCTGATTAGACGTGGAAGGGCACAAGAGGACAAGAGGGATACAGAGGGGCGCGCAGACAGGTTATTGATGACGGTAATAACGGAGGTCTCTGGCTGCACGCACGGAGCTGTAAAGTTGGCCAGATGAGCACATCAGTACAGATATGTTGAGGGGAAGAGACAACATGAAGAAGCATGGACTGCAGCTTCTCACCTGGCAGAGTTATTGAAGGAAGATGAACCGTTTCAATATGTTAAACACTCCAGGCTGTTAAGGCAGAGTTGCTGTCACAGGCAGAGCCATTGTTGTGGGGAGCTTTTGTTGTCGTTTCTTTTCTTTTTTTTTTTTTTTTTTTCTCCTTTTGGAAATTTGAATTTGTTATCACTCCAGCAATACCTCTGTCTCTTAGCTCTGTGCCCAGCCTTTGCAAAAACAAACGAACACAGTCCGTTTGTTTGAACTTGGCTAGCCTCAAATTTCTGAGAGTTACCAATCAGCCAGCAAGTCAACAAAGAGTATAGGGTTTGTGGTGCCGAGTGTATTTTAAATATTAATTTGCCTTCATTTGCTAGGATGTCTTTCCCGCTTGCTCCATTGAGCACCAACCGTGTCACAGTATGGGGCTGGGCGCGCTGAGCCTTCTGTGGTTCCGTGGAGAGTGAAGACGCACCAACAGACGTGCCTCCTTTCACAGACATAATTTGGAGTCAGAACATGCAGTTTAAAATTACTCCAATGTAATTAATTTTAGAGTCGCAAAAAACGAGAACAATATTTTTAAATTTTGCTGCAATACAGAAAGTTCTAAATTAAGAGACAGGGAGCTCTCAATATAAATTTTGCTTCAGGGTTGAACTTTCTTCTTCTGTGGAAAGGTCACAGCAGGATTCAATGTTCTTAAGCTTACCACAATGGGATGACATTTTAGGGGATGTTTGCAAATGCACAGTAAGCTGCCTTATTTGGAGCAGCATTTGATTTCAGTGTCTGAAGTAGCCCTCTGCTCGTTGGTGATGACACCTGGCTCAAAAATGAGTGACAGCTTAAAGAACAGTCTGGAATCATCGCAACACATAAAAGAGATGACAAGTCGCTTTGCAAGGAAGTCTTTTGTTGCATTTGGATCCTACTTTCTCCCTGTAGCAGAACAACTGGACAGACCTTCATCCGCCGGCTGGCTGCTCCAGATTACAAGGTCGGCTTCTTAAAAAGGTAGTTAGCTCCTTAGTTTGCATTCACTTAAGGGCCACGCTGTTCCCACAGTTACATGTGCATCCCACACTCCTGCTTAAAACCTGATGTCCCCACTTTTCCTCATCTTCCAGAGTTGCCTCCAAGTTTGTTCCACAGTCCCTTGTTGACCATGCATCTGTGGAGTTGTGTGTGTGTCTTCACTGTGCAAGCTTTGATCAAGTTGGACAAAAAATCCTAATTTACTCAGTATTGCTTTGTCCTTTTCTTAAAAATAAGTGTGAAATTTGAAAAATAACATGAAATTGTAAAACTGTTTTAGAGGACGTGCTGCCCAGTTTAGACTGGAGGTCTCTTGATTCTGTTCTGTCACTAAGGTAGAGCTAGTCCAAGGAGTCTGTTTCATGTGGCCACAACCCCATATAAATAAACCAATTTAACACCATTTTCTGTCCTAACAAAAATAAAACGTGTCCCTGCTCAGTGAACCTGAGAGCGGCAACTCTATTTAAACATGTTTATCACTGGATCACTTAACGGTGTTGTAGACTGGACCTAAGAAGACCCCACAGCAGCGTGGAATGTCTAATTACGGCTCCAGCCAGCACAGCCAGGTGGATGAATCACCGCCAGAGGCTGCAATTACCAGGAGGTTAGGGAGCAGGATGCAGGCTGGGAGGCGCGAGCCCAGGTCACCAAGACAGACACAGGTTTGCAGGTCCTGGCAAGACTGGCTCCTTGCAGGGAATTCTTCTAGGTCTCTCAGTATGAGAGACAATCCAATGGTGAAACTAAGGAGTGGTTTTCCTCCACTGAAGTATTGCTCAGGTAACATCTTTTCATGGTGGATACCTGATAACCATTTGGGAAATTTATAAGACAGGGATCGTTTGGGATTACTTGGGACTTAACAGTGATCCCACATGTTCAATGGCCAGGACTGGACGTCAAGGGTTTGCATCTGCCTGGCCACCCCATAATCTTCCTTCTCGGAGCCTCCTGTTGCCTTGCTGGCTATCTCTTCCACTTCAAGGTCTGTCCTTGTCACTGTCACAGCAGGCTACCAAGAGCCCTCTTGACTGACCATAGCATAGCCAGTGTCCAAGGAATC
This sequence comes from Castor canadensis, assembly GCF_047511655.1. NCBI lineage: Eukaryota > Metazoa > Chordata > Mammalia > Rodentia > Castoridae > Castor > Castor canadensis. The sequence goes on along the minus strand of NC_133389.1, from coordinate 1,740,233 downwards.
TCTGCTGAATGCACCCGTGAGTCACCTAATCTGCAAGGTAAACTCACACAGTGGACATCAGCCCCAATCATAGGTGAGAAAACTGAGCTACAGAGAGGCTGACGTGCTGAAGGTCATGTCCTTCTTCCCTCCCTCTGTCTTTGGAATTGAAATTGTCTGGTTTTCCATAACTAAAAGTGATTGCAATCTTAACCCTTTCCTTCATCCTCATCCTACTGATTTTGAAGCTCACACACACAAGGTTAAACCAGCCTGTGAAGTGTGTGATTGAGGTGTTTACTGCCTGCGTGCATTAAGCACACCTGCCTAACAGATATGAAGAAATACTAAGGTGATTTTATTTCCTTTCCTTTTGGCTCTGATTCATTTCCCATCTCTCTGGCACCATTCAGGCTAACACCTGGACTTTTGTCATGAACTGAATCCAAAATCTGCAAGATGGAAAATTTAAAAACTTGAGAAAATCTCAACAGAATTTTACAGTCAGCAGGCATTCTTTTTTTCTCCCTACATTTGATTATCAGGAAGAAAGGGAGAAGACTGCCTCTCTACAACTTTCTTTAAGATCAGGTTTGAGGTTTAGAGAACAGTAAGGAACCTGGCACAGTGACGTCTGGCTTGGCTTGGAGAACACATGGCACCCCTAGTTCATGGTCTTGCAAGAACATGCACGTACACGTGTTCTCCTGGGCCTCCGCTTTGCCTTAAGGATTTGTCGGATGTGTGGGGAATCTTACGAATTTTAGTGTGGACTCCCAGAGTAAGTGTTGAGCTGCTGTCCTGTCACACCTACACTATGTCGTGTGCCATTCTGTGACTATAGTGTTCTCACTAGGAAAGGCTGTGAGTGTCAGAGGACAGACTGTCAAGTGCCACCACTCCTAAGGCAACAGGATTTTTTCAGAGTCCATGTTGGGTGTGCAGATTTCTGGGGTCAGGATGCCTGGAAAGGCTTGGACCCAAGCCAACCCTTCTGTACCTTGTCTGTAAATGTTTAACCAAGTGACTTTGCTATAGGCGCTACCTGGCTGAGAAACCACTCTGGAACCTTCACTGGTAGGAAGTGAAAAGGACCAGCTAGAATTCTACTCCTGCACAGGTGTAAGCTACTGCCTTCTTACGTCTTGGCTGCATGTGAACCTGGCAGCACGGCCCACTTCAGTGGTGCTCAAGCACCAGGTAGACTCTGGTCCTTCTGACCAAACAGCAGAAAGCTTGTACTTACAGACATCATGCTCGCCGATGATGCACGATCGGTCCTTTAAAGAAAGGCTGGGTGCCAAACAAGATTTGAAGGGGAAAAAAGCAAAAACAGAAACAGACACAAAACATTGGTGTTTACATGGGTTGAAAACGGACCACCCTCAAGACAGAATCACTCCAAGGGCATTTGGCTTCCTAGACTGTGGCTGCCACTGCAGACCCTTCCTCTGCCTCTGTGGGACTGTCTCTCTCCACCACATGTGTTTGGCGGCCTTCCCAGGCAGCAACCTGGGTAAGGGCACCTGGCCATCCCAGCAGATGGTGCCCTGGGCCTGGGGCTTGACTCACCAGTGCCTCACAGGGCAGCTCTCCAGCGAGAGAGATAGCTGCTCCTGCTTCTGTGCGGGAAGTGTGGCTCACGCCTGCGTGGAGCACTGTACTGGACCCTACTCACTCCCCGCGTGCTAGTCAGTCGCCTGCAGCCAGTGTGCACTGAGCAGAGAGGAGGAGAGGGTCTGGGGAGACGTCCCCAGCTCCCCAGGACAGTGCCCTGCCCCTCCCCTTCCTTGGTCTCTCTCAGCATGCAGGTTCTCCTAGAACCTTTGACCAAAGTCAAAGCTCCTGCAGAATGAAATGCCCAGGTACAGGCCTCAGGTGCTCTCAGTCCTGCTCCCTCTCCTCGTCTCCATACTGGACCACAGAAAAAGGATCCATAGTTCCCAGATGCTCACCCTTGGAGACCAACCCTGTTCTGTATAGCCACCATCCAGGCAAATCCACTCTGCCCCTCCCAGCAGAACTTTCTTTTTCTGTCAAGACACTACAGTTTGTCACCCCAATACAGGTCACCACCTTTAGTTGGGGCCAAACTCTTGCATTAATGCAATTCCAGAACTGTTTTCAGCTAAAATGTTGAGAAGCAAGCTCTGCATGCCCAAAAGTTTTCCTGCTTGCTATTTTAACCTTTCTTGAGCTAAAATGTGTCCGCCATCTTTCCTTCTTGATCTATGGACCTTCTTGAACTTTACACTGGGCAAACTCAGGATTGTGCTGCCCCTGGACGATTCTGTATAGATCTCCCCCTGAATAGCACCCCCACACTTCCTTTGTTTGAGGAGGGCATTGCTTTGGAAATAACTCCCATGCTCTCCTTACCTGTTACAGGTGATTAACCTTTCTCCACTCTTTTATGTCTTGGCCTTGCTTGTTTTGGCTTTGCACACACCAACACACAAACCTTCTGTGTTCAGTTATGTATTCACTTTGCTTTTGCTTTTTGGAAGGGAAGGTTAGACAGGGGAGGTAAAATATGGGATGTATTTTTTCCGTTTAAGGACATGTTAGGATGAAAGTCACCAAGGATGATGGAATATCTTGTTGCAGCCATGAAGAAGACCACACTAACAATCCTTTCGGGATTTTGAAATCCATGATGCAATTGGGAACAAGTGAGTCCAAAGTCCATATGCCTCACCCACACGAGTCCTACCATTGAGCACTGATGATACCCGTGCTAGACACACAAGCAGGAGTCAAAAACAAGAAAAGAGCTGGGCCAGGCACTGGTGGCCCACGCCTGTGATCCTAGCTATTCAGGAGGCAGAGATCAGGAGGATCAGGGTTCAAAGCCAGCCCCAGGCAAATAGTTCACAAGACCCTATCTTGAAAAAAAACAATCACAAAAAAAGGACTGGTGGAGTGGCTCAAAGTGTAGGCCCGGAATTCACACGCCAATACTGCAAGGAAAAAAAAAAAAGAAGAACACAAGAAAAGATAGGATTGCTGCCTTGCAGGATTTTGTAAGTCACATTCACAGGGGAAGACGCACTTCCCCATCGCTCTCAGTCTGAACGTTCAGTGTTCCTGATTTGTCTGCTTTCTTCCCATCTCTTCCTTCCCCAGTGTAAAACAGACTCTGAAAGACAGTTCTTCAGGTGCTTGCTAAACTTGAGAACAGTGCTCTGACCTGGAAATGCAAACATCCATCCCTTCCCTGACCTCCCTCCACCCACACTCCATTCTGGCACCTTTCTCTTCTCAGAAGGGCTTCCTGCCCTCCAGGTGGATTCTCCTCTGGTGCCTGCCACTAAAAAGCCGGGGGTGCATTCCCAACTGGTCCACTTCCTAGTCTCTTGCCAAGATGCCCTCAGTTGACAAGCAATTTTAAAGACTCTCACATGATCCTTAATCCTTTGTAGGATGGGAACACAGAGTCTGGCTCTTCCTATTTTGTTATTTACTTTAAGTGGTTCATTTGTTCCTTCAATCACTCCTTCTTTCCTGCCTTTGATAAACACTTGCGACATGCCCCGGGGCCAAGCCCTGCATGAAAGAGCCAGGTCCAGTCTCTGCCCTCACAGCATGTGTTCCTTGGAACAGGAGGGGTGATCACTTCAGAAACACTGGGGCTGATGAACTAATTCGTGGTGAGGTGTTAATTACTGACAAGTACTTAATGTGTTCCCTTTTAGGTTTCTGCATCTTAATAGAAGTAATTCCTTAACTGAAAGGAAGGAATTTCTAATGGTGGATGCTGCAGGGTGATAAAAACGAAATCTGGGGGGAATGAAGGTGCTTCTAGCACAGTCCAAATGACTTTTCATAAAGTTAGGACTGGATTTTTTAAATGCATGAACTTCTAATGACTTTATTCTTCACTCTTTCACCATTCATTAGACAACAAGTTGAGTCCTGTGTATTCTAGGAAGAAGAGAGTGTGTATCCTTGGTGAGGGTGGGGCCTAATGGGGTTGTAAGCCAATAAGCGTGACCCACTTTGTAAAACCATGTCTGGGTAAGCCTCCAGGGCCAGGAAAATGCCTGAGGATGCTTGGAGCTGGGGGATGAGCACTGGCAAAGGCACAGGATTTTGGAAGAGGGGAGTATACTCACAAAAAGTGATACTGGTGTCTCCTAAAACTTTGATTCTGCAGGAGTGAGACTGTAAAGGGCAGGAGCTGACCCTTATGGCTTTCTGCCCTGGGCTGAGTTCTAATTTTCATTTGTTAGAAATCTTTTCACCCATCCTAACCTTGGAAACAGTGGCTGCTTTCTCATGTCTGGATGTGTGTCAGCCTAGTGTGTCACATGTCATTGTTTTGCTCAGGATTCTTGGGCAAAGGGAGTCTGTATCAGGGGCCTCAGGCATCAAGACATCTTCCTCACAACAGGCTTCTGATCTGCAGATCCAGATAGGGGCACCTAAGCCAGCAGACCATCTGCAGAGGACCTTGCCTGTCTCTAATGGCTTCTGGAAGGAAGACTGTTCATGAAGTCCCTGGGAAGCACCCTCCTCTGTCAGTCGCTACCAGTCCTGTGGCCCACATTCGAGGTCAGTGCCCCAGGGAAGCAATGACCATAAGACTGGGGAGGATGAGTTAAAAAAGAATGTCATCAGAGAAAGGCACAGGGTGAGAGGTAGCCCCCAAAGGAGAGGGGGGGATCCTCAATTCAACTCCCAGCTACTCCCGCCCCACCCCAAGGCTCTTGAATTCAATGATGGAAAGAAGTTCAAAGAGATTTTTGGACAGGATTCATAAGATAAGGAGCCAGCAAAGACTTATTTAGTAAAGCAGAATAAAGTAGGGAGAATGAAAGTGAGAAACAGAAGGTAGAAGCTACCCGCTCAATGGACAGACCTTGCCTCAGGGGTATTTATACCATGGAAAAGACACTGGGGAATTTGGTTTAAACTTTCACCTAGACATACAATCACCCAGCTCCTTTCCAATTGTTCTGTTTTTGCAGAGTTTGATGTTATCATCCAGGCATGGAGACACTGAGTCCAGGTTGACTTTACAACCAAAAGGTCTGTGACAGGGGTATCTGCTCAAGCATTCTTTTTTAGTCAAAGAATTACTAAGCCAAGCACATTCTACTTAGGACAAATGACTCACCTAAGGAAATTGTAACTCACTTGTCATCTAGAGGAAGGGGAGTGCGATGGAAGGATGTACACATGTGTTTTCTCAAAGGATAATTTAATTTTGATGCTCTGGAAATCCATAGTTCTTTGTTTCTGTCTCCGGCTTTCTTTCTTATGTTTTCTGACTCCCACATTCCCTAGCCATCATGCCTCAAGAAGGACTGAGAATAGCTGGAAGGCATTTATTGCAAATCCAGAAGGAGAGACTGAGGGGAGGACACCCAGGAATGGCCGTGCCTCTCCTCAGGAGGATCAGACGATTGACACTGTCTGCACCCAGCACACAATCTTGACATGCAGCACAGGCAGCTGGGAGGTCCAAACCTCAGCGACTTCGAGACTAGAGTTTGGCTACAACACAGTGCAGCACATGGTAATTATCCTACTTCGATACAGTCTTATATTTAAGATTCTTTAAGAGGAGAATTAAGCCTCACCTCAGAGCACCCAGATTTTTATTAATTTGGTCACATACAAGAAAGTTCAGCAGTTATGAGCTTCCTCTGTAGATGTGCATTCTGCAGGTGCATAATGAGTGTAAAGGAATTTGAGCAGGAGTGAGTTCAACTGTGTGACTGCCTTATTACCCAAGATGTTTCATTTCTCGTTATAAGGTAAGTAAGGCTAGATGACCTAAATTAAAGCAGAAATCAACAGTGAATTAGCTGAGTTCAGAGAGAAAATGTGGCTCTCTGGGCTGCACATTGTGGTGTGTCGAAATTGCTCTCGTGCTGCTTAGCTGGGGGGCTGGGCAGCGCCTCACCAAAAGCTCAACCAAAAAGCCTCCTCCTCCTCCCGATCTGACCCCTGCACAGGCTGTGCACACTCTGCAGTGAATCGTGTTTCTCTTGTCTGTCTCACATAAACTGTTTCCCACCATCTGTGGTTCTAGTGCTGTTATTTAATTCCTATCCGTGCCCATCTTTTCGTCATTTAACACAGATTTTAAAGAATGGTGCATAAAGAGAGAAATGTAGAATGGAAATGGCTCCTCCTCCTCCTCATCTTCCTCCTCCTCTTCCTCTTTCTTCTCCTAATACTTCTTCTCTTCTTCCTGCTCCTCCTTCTAATTTGGCTTTTAGAGATAAGGTTTCACTATGTAGTTAGGCTGGCCTCAAACTCATGCTCCTCCTGCCTCAGCCTCCCAAGTGCTGGGATTACAAGAGTGCATCACCATGCTCAGTTCCCTCACCATTTCTAAGCAAATGGAATGCAGCCAGCAAACATGCCTGTTAAAGGGCCAGCATCCTTCAGGCCTCTGTTTTATTTCTCTGATGGCCAGTCATTCATGAGACTCTCCTGTTGATGAAACATGGCTAATTGATTTCTCTTTTCCTGCTACTCTGAGTGTGTGTGTGTGTTTATATGTGTGTGAACCCGGACCTGCATGTTCACAGGGAGGAGTGAAGTGAACCTCTCTCTGCCCCTTGCATTTCCACAGGGTCTGGCTTCCTGGGTGCCCTCACTCGCAGCAGAGACTTTGTGTCAGGGGACATGGGGAGGCTTTGCTTGGCTCCAAATCACTATTCTGGAGACAACTGCTTGTGGGTCCTTAATGCAAACACCAAATCCATCTAAGCCTGGTTTCTTCTTAGCGACATGAGGACATTGGTGTATGCTGGGGAGACTTAAGAAGGTGAGGATGGTGGAAACCCAGAGCAGAGCAGACTTGACCAGTGTCTACACAGCCCTGTTACCTGGCTTGGACAGTTTAGAATGTCACTCTTCCCAAAGCTAGGTGACCGTGAGCCCCACCCTCTTGCTGCCCATTGCTACCCAGGGCAGAGATGGCTCCTTCCACACATGGCCACCTGCCAACAAAACCTCTGGCCAGTGGCCCTGGCCACGTCTAGTGCCGAGGAGGTCTGTGAGCCCCACAGTGAGCTCTGTGGGAGTTTATATGCAAAGCTGATTTGCTTATGAAAAGTTCTAAATTACTGCCGATAGTCCAATTAACTTCCCAAAGACATATGCATACCTAATGGGACACCCAACAACTTTCTAATGAAGGAAGCTGGAAACTCCACACCCAAAGACTCCTAATTACACTTGCCCTTCTTGCCCCCCTGCTGGCAAGGAGCAGTCTAATTCTTGGCCCTCGAGGATACTGGGCTCTGGGCACTGATTACCTGGGACGCGATCCTTGGCCTGGGTAAGACTTTGATCTGCTAGAGCCCTCAGTACCAGCTTTAGCCACGTAGCTCATTTGAAAAGACATCTCGTTCCCAGCACTGCACAGGGAGGTGTCCATGACTTTATCTGGAAGACAACGACAAGTCTAACTGTGAGATCACAAGGAGCCTAGTGGTTCCACCTACAGGTGCACAAAGCTCTCACCAGCTTCTCCTCTTGCTCCGCAGCTCACAGGGCAGCACGGGGCCAGGGATGCATTTCCTTCCTTGCTTTTTAAGATGCACCAGTCAGAGCAGTGCCACCTGCACCAGCGCGTGCTGCAGCGAGTGTCTTCCGGCCCGCGGCTACTCTGCTCATCTTCCCACAGAGTGCTGCCATTTAATGAGGTCGGGCCCAACGAGGCAGCACCACACCACACTCATCCATCCTGGTTTCATCCCTGGCTGACAGGGCAGCTGCCCCGTGACGGGGTGAGGTCACTGAGTGGCCATTACCCCTCGTTTGCTCACCTGTGTTCCTCCTAACCACCCTCCTAAAGTCAAGCCCAGGTGATTTGTGCCAATTTCACAGGGGCGCAGACTGGGACATCAGATAACTTTCTCCAAGGCTCGGGTTCATGTGCGGACGGCAGCCTCTGCGACTGGCAAAACACAGTTCTCCCTCCTTTTTGTGGGCTTGGATAGACCCATGAGTGCTGGGGTCTCCATTGCCAAATGTCATGACACCGCCACACAGTTTTTTACAGTAATTTCACAGTGTCACTTTGTGATTGTTTGGGGGCTGCTTTGAACCATGACTGAAAAGAACGGTGGCCCTCCACATGTTGGGGACAGAAACTGTGAGCTGGAGTGACAGAGCCATGGTAAGGAGCAAACCAAACTGGCATGAGAGACGTCGTGTTTCAGGAGACAACCTTTTCCACAAAAAAGGAGTGGAAAAGAGTCAGGAGAAAAATTTCCAGTTTTCATGTCAAGTTTTGATATTTAACACAACTTCTCGGGGGTGACAGATGACATTCTTTTCAGCTCTGAGTGTCTGGTGGATTCTTGTTTAAATGTGGAGGGGCAAAGAAAGACACAGAGAGAAGAAACAGACTCACTCGCTGTGGACAGGAGGTGTCATGTACAGCTCCCGCCAAATATATTGCACTTCACAACAAAACTCACCACCACCTCCAATCCTTTCTCTCTCTCTCTCTCTCTCTCTCTCTCTCTTTTTTCTTTTTGTCAGTATTGGTTTTGAGATCAGGGCCTTGCGCTTGCTAGGCAGACACTCTCCCACTTGAGCTACACCTCCAGCTGCTTGGGCTCTGCTTATTTTCAAGATAGGGTTTTGTGTTTATGTGCAGGCTATACTGGACCACGGTCCTCCCACTTCACGTCTAGTGTAGCTTGGATGACAGGTACATCCACCATGCCGAACTTTTTATTGGTTGAGATGGGGTCTCAAGAATTTTGCCAGGGGCTGGCCTCGAATTGTGATTGTCCTGGTCACCTCCCGAGTAGCTGTATTACAGGAGTGAGTCACCTCACCTTGCTCCATCTCTCATCCTTTATATGATACACAAAATAACTTGCATATTTAAAACAACTCTCAAAAATCGAGTCTGTGCTTTTTTAATTAGTGCCAAGAGTTGCACAGCACAGCTTTTTTCCTACTTTCTTAACCAAATATGCAAAAGAGCTCATCTTTTAAATCAAGAAAAGTATTTTCTGAAGTCCAAAAGAGAACACTTGAGGCCTGTCCTTGTGAAATTGTTGTAATCACTCCTCACCCAGGCAGATCTCGGCTACTAAAAAAGGACAGTTTTGGGGTGAATTGGTTGGTAATTCTTTTTGATCTTTAAGCTTATTTTACCCTAACGCACAGAGCCTAAGCACACCATGAGGTATCAGTTGCAGCTCAGCCATTCAAGGTCTTAACTTAGAGTCTGTGCCCGCATCCTCACGTGTCTGTCTGTCTGTGGGAGGAGCTGAGGCTTCTCTTCTGCTCCAGGAGACAGGCTGTGGCTGCTCAAAACATGGCCTGAGACCATCAGCACAGCCTCACCTAAAGGTCCCTTCTTCCTGCAGAATCTTAGCCCTGCTCGAGGCTGTGACACAGTGGGAATTTTCACAGGAAGCACCTGCATCCAGCAGGTGCTCATGCTCCAGCTTGAGGAACACTGATGTGGACATCTCTGCTCTGGCCGTAGTTTGAGCCCTTTGCCCTGTGCAATGGAAATGTTTCCCAGGCCACATCTGGTTTCCGAGCACACCAGGAGCCACTGTCTTGGTGGCCACCATACTGGCTTTCAGAACTTTTCGCAGTGTGCCCCCTGCTTGCTCAGCTCATCACTGCCTCTTCCCTGGTTCCTGGGAGTATTGAAGCCAAGCTCTCCTGCTCCTTGACGTTTTCCTACTGGGTTCTGAAGTTCCCATTTCTCTTCTATCCGTCAAAGCAACTGAAGATCGTTCTTATGGGCTGAAGAAGACAAAAAAGAAAGATGTTGGGAGATCAATGTGCCAGTGATGAATGGGCTTCCGTTTGGATTAAAAAGTGTGTGCCATTAAGCAAAGGATTGAGTGAATGAGTGCAGCCATGCGGGAATCAGAGGCAGAACTGCTGTGTCCTTCCCTGGTCAGCGGGGGTGCTCAGGGGTGACCGGCTGCATTGCACCATATGTGTGTGCTCTTCTCCCAAAGTAGACCGGGCTTGGATGGTGCTGTGAGTGTGCACATGTGCACACATGTGTTTCCCCATACACATGCACGGTTGTTTCTATTTTTGCTTTATTTAGCTTTTACTTATAAACTTAAGTAATTCAAAAAATAGAATCCACGTGTTTCAGTAACTCCCTACCCCACCCCATTCTCCCCCATTATGGTGCCATTAATTCATAGTGAATGTCAAGCAGCTTTGTTCCTGCAGAGAATGTGGGTAACCTTTCCACACAGAAAACTCCTTTGCAGCCTTACAAGAAAAGCCAATTAATCAATTAGAATATCATACTCGAATTACAGTGGAGTTATGTGTCTCCTCTGCTGAAACCATTGAAACTCCTGGTGCATTACTCCAATTAGGAATACTTAATTTCCAAATGGCACAAATGAAGCAAGCATGAGTCATAGCATACGGTTCTTCTTAAAAGCCATCAGCACTAATGGTTTTGTAACCTGTATAAACTTGATATGGGCTTCATTTATATGGTCAGCTAACCCACGTCAGGGGAATAATATTTCTATCCGTGTGCACGGTGTTTTGTGTGGCATTCCATTTGATGTTTAAAAATAAAAACAGCTTTTGCATACCCTTCAGGTGAGTTTTGGTGAACAGATAGGATCATGTTTTGCTATCACACGTAGAAGTGCACTTAAGCCAATCAATAAGTAATGATTCATAACCTCTGAAGTTATGATAATCAGAGATTAGGAGAAATAGCCAACTCCAGCGTCTACAAGAAGGTCCTCCATTGCTCATGTATCTAACTGTCACATCTGTCTGGCTTTATCTCTGACTTTTCCACTTTACCTCGTCATGCTGCAATGTAGCATAAATGAATTATGCTGGAATGAGGCATGGTGAGCAAATTCCCCTGGCCTCATGTGCTCCCAGTTTTATTCTTTTCCTGAGTTCTTTGTACCTAGGCCATTTGTCATCATTGCCCTGGGAAGAAAACTGCCTTGTGCTCACCAGGACGAGCTCCTCTCCAGTCCCAAGCAAAGGACTGGAGTCTTTCTTCTCTCACATTTGTTTCCTTGATATGGAGCCCTGGGTTTTATGTTTCCTCAACAAGTTGTGTCTGTACATAAGATGTGTGGCATTGACAAGTACTTCACAAATGTGACTCCTTATCCATTCTATCCATACCAATTTTTGTGTTAATTATGAATACCAAAAAAAGTACAGTAAGATAAAATAGAATGTACATAAAAATCAGTGCTAGGCAGAACTATTTTTAGTTCTTTCCCAAAATTTTGCATCAGAGTATTTATATTTTCTTTGTAAATTACCACCTCCATTCTCTAGAGATGGAAAAATTTGAACATAAGACAGTAAGGATTTTTTCCTAATTTGGCTAAATAAAGACAATAAAGGCAAAATGTATTCTGCTTCTACCAAAAGGTCATAAGAGAATTTTCTCTCAATGTCCTGCAAAATATTAACTTCCCCTTGTACAAAAGGAGGTCACCCAGGGAGTGAATTCTTAAAGATCAAGAATGCTAACCACACTCCCACAGAGTCCGCTGTTAGTGGTTCCTCCCTTCGGGTAACAAGGCAAGAGGCGGCCCTTCAGCATCGTTTGCTCACAGAGATGAACATGAAGAAGAAGCCTTGTTGTGTGCACCATCCCCACACCCCAAGCTGGGTCCTTGGTAAAGCTACTCTGGCCCTACAAAGCTGAAATCAGAGTTACTACCGAGCCCATCAGAGACACCAAAAGCAGAACTGGGATATACTGTCCAGCCACAGAGTGGTCCCACATGAAGTTCAGGGCATCTGTGAATTATTCATTTCTGAACGTGGACTTCCTCGGCCCCACCCCAGAACTACTAAACCTCAATCGGACACCCTGAAACCTCCCCCAACTTACAGGCTGTGACACTCAGCCCACAGCCTCCTCCGTTGATTCTCACACAGTTGAACACTTATCACCTCCACGTGGCCCATTCAGCCAACACTGGGAAGTAGATGTATTTCTTTCACATTCCGTAAGACAGTCTTGACTGATAACTTTTGACTCTGTAGGTATTTCCACTTGATCTTGGGTCTGTAAAATTGGCAATTGGTTTCATTAGCTTGACCCTGGTTACTTCTGTGTCCCAACCCTGCCCTGAAAGAAAGTAAGTATGGCTCTTTTCATGACTTATTTAGACCCTTCCATGTCTTCTTCCACAAGGCAAAGCAGGCTGGGGGATTCTTGGTATTATTTAAAACTCTGCCCGAGAGTTGCCAGTGCTGCGTGAGGAATTGGATTATTATTTCCATGTTCCTTCGAACACTAGCTGAAAGCAATGAATCGCTCACCTGAGATCCGAAATGTATTATTTAGTTCTTACCCCAGAGAGGCTATTTCCTCGAGTCCATAATACAAGCCACTGTTGATAACACAAGCTTTCCTGGAAGTATTCTTAAAGTAAATAATTTGAATTGACTTTTGTCAACCACGGTTTGTGGTGCAAATTATGTAATTCCACACAAAGGCAAACACAGTGACCCAGTGACCGTGAGCTTTGCTCTTCGGGTGTGCTAAGGTGCTGATCCCACAAGGTCTTGAGTATTACTGACTTTGGGCTCCAGGACAAAGCAACCCAGGGTTAGTGAATGATGGGTGGATGAGCTGCTTCCTTTCCTGAAATGTGTTTTGCTTCCTCATCTGTAGTGAGTGAGAGAGATGCTTAAGTAACACAATGTCCACAACCCTGTGACCTCTCCCTCTTCTGCCCAGAGCCTCAACCTGACTATCCCTCCACCCTCCTGGCCTTGTGAACTATCAAAACAGTGCCATCATGGCAACGCACCATTTGTCCTTCTCCTTGCAGATTGTCTCCATGTGCCCCCTGGACCACAGTTCTGTTTTATAGAGCATATTCAATGGTGAGCTCAAAACATGAAGTTATGCTATTACTAAGACGTCCCTAAAGGTGACACAAAAAGCCCCGTGTCAGAAGTCAGTGTTGGTGAAATTTGAGGACTAGAATTCACTAGAAGCCACTGGCTCATTCTCATGCATGGACCTGGTCATGTACACTATTTTCCCATCCCACCTGTGTGGTGTGTGCCTGAGTGTAAGGGTCAACCATAAAGAGTGTGAAATCCAGGGAGACACTTGGCAAAGTTAATTTCAGTAATAAGCTAATGATATTTGCAAATTACAGGCTCACTGTCTTTCCTTGGCCTCTATACATCTCCAAGAAAATCTTTTTAAAATTTAAAAACAGGTTTATTTGTCAATGTGAAAAAATACATGACTTGCCCTGTTTCTAGAGTATTTCAACACTCTTTGGTGTGCTTACTGTAATTTTTTTCAGATTAACTCTCAGACTGCAGACATCAAATTAAGAGGTACTTCACCTCTAAGAAGTATCTTGAAGATGATAGATCGTATTAGACACATTATTTGGTAAAATGGATAAGCCGTGTGTAAAAGCAAGCTTCCTGTGCGTTCCTGGTGTCCTGTGACCCAGCGCCACACTCTGCCCCCTGCAGAGGCTGCCTCTTCTGCTGTCTGTGTTTCAGCTGCTCCACCTGAAAACCAAACCAGATCTTATTTCACAGGTCTTGAGGAAATAGTGACCGTCTGGGGAGAAGATGGATTGTGGAGGGGCCACAGGGCTCCAGTCCCACCCCATTTATACTTCTTGGCCTCGTAGAGCTCCATATTCCTGCCTGTGAGTGACCATTGAAACCTAGTCCACCATGGCGGTGGAGGATTGTGGTACAGGTGCGTCCTCTCTGGAGTAGGGGCGTGGTGAAGACGAGCTCACTATCTCCCCCTTAAGTTGCCAGAAAGCGATTTTCTGATTGTAATAAAGAATGCTCCAAAGTGGGTTGTTTTCCAAGGGAGACAGCTCCTATTACGGAGCCTTAAATCTCATTTTAATGAGAAGGAGGAATTTCGCACAAGTGGCCCCGTCAGGTTTTCAGACTGCTTCTAATTAGAATTTAAGTTGCTTTTAATGTCAGTTCTCAAGAACCTGTGGTGGAGAATCAGTGGTTACCTGTGGGAATGAAATACAAGGCTGATGCCTGGACACTGAAGCCACAAAGAGCATTGCCCTTAATCTTCAGGAGATGTATGGGCAGCAGAGGGCGACAGTGGGGACAGTGTCTGTGGCTTACTGAGGTCCTGGGGACAAGATAACCTGCAAAAACGCACATCAGTGTTTCCCAGAGGGAAACACATTCCTGCCACCTGGGCTATCTGTCCTTCCCCTCTTACTCCCATTGCAATGCAAATCTCCAAAACTCTTGCTCTTCTCTCTTTTCAGAGAACAAAAAAAGGTCATGTGTTATCAAAAGGCAACTTCACTCAGCCATTTGCGTAACAGTCTTGGTTCAAAGTACTTTTAGAAATATAGGTGCACAAAGCACCAAATCCTTCCTACCTAGGCACTGCATTACCATGCTTGCTAGTCTTTCCTGACACGAGGAGGAGGCAGGTAACAGTGAAATGAAACTTGTGAAAGTTCTTCCCAAAAGAGAAAACAGAAAAAGGAATTCCTAAGTCTTAAGTCTGAATGCTCTCAAGGTACAGCTTGTTTGATCCGGAAAGCACGCGCTGTGAAAGGAGACTTTTAACACGTTATGTCCTGGAGCACGGCATCTTTGGAACACCCACGTGTGCTCTGTGGTTGTGAGACAGCTGACAGGAATTAGGGAAAAGCATGTCTGTCTGCCTGTCGTTTGTGAGTCTCTATGGAAGGGGGCTGTTGCATTGAGATGGTGTAGGATATCAATGTGACCAACAAATTGGACACCTGGCTTCTTGTGAGTGCGACCTTGGGCAAGGTATGAGGCTTTCATGTTCACCAGACAAACCAGTATTTAGAAGCAGACTTTCTGTGAGGATTATACATAATTACATCACTTGTCTAGAAAGTTTTTGGCAGTCAATTAATAGGAATGATTATTTTGCAGACAGTGTATTAGCATTCAATGTATTAACATACAATGTATTAGCATACAATATGTTAACATACAGTGGGGGCTTGGTATATTTCAAAATAGTCATATAATTTTAAAAATTACTTCATAGCATTAGTCAGAGAATGACAATTAATGTATGTTTGCAAGCATATCAAAATATAAAATAGTACAAAACTTAGGTTAATTCAAGTTAGTTTTGGAGAAAACATACATAACTAGGGAAAATCTCATGAACACCAGCCACAAGTCAAGTTGCCTAACACAGAGTCTGCTGTGAGAAAGCTAAACCAAGAAGAGTAGGACCTGAGGCTAAGGAGAGGCTCTGAGCAGTCCACACCACATGGTCCTGGGATTTGGCTTCTGCCCATTGTCTTAGGGGCTTAGAGTCCTCTCCTGAACACCATCATTGTCTCCACCACCATGGACTCTGATGAAGCCCCTTTGAAGTCAAATGGAGAACCAGGGAGACGTGTGAGATGGGAAGGTCAGAGATGACATGACAGTGACACATGCTGGATACCTGGGAGACATGGAAGGTCAGGGTAGGACATTGTGCACCACCAGCAAATAGATGCTATTAACTCATGTCCCTAGATAGGGAGGTCCTGGAAGTGTGTACAGAACCAGGAGAGAGGAAGATGAAGGATATAGTATGGAAATGCTGGGTAAGGCACAGGTAAGTGATTTGGAGCCCATCAGTGCAATCGAAAGGGTGGGCAAGACAGAGCAGGAAGAGCAGGAGGCGGGCAGCTGCCAGCATCCGGGAATAAGTGTTACCAGGTGCATAGAAGTCAGGAGAAATGACTCTTTTGGTCTGGCCTTCGAGGGAGCTTGGTGACCATGTGGACAGCATTCTCCAGGAGGCCCCTGTGGATGGAAGGACAGGCCAGCCTAGGAGGACTTAGGAGCAGAAATAGCCTGTGGTGGCCTCAGGTGATGTTCAGAGCAGGGCAAGACCTAAAGCAGATGTAAAGTCATTGCTGTTGATTCAAAAACTGTCATCACTGCCCCAAAATATCCCAACCTCGATCCTATCTCATCAAGATTGTCACTTACAGTTCAGAAACTACAGATAATTATACTGTCAGTGAATTGCACCTTATGTCTTATTTGAGTGTTGTGTAGCGTTTTCAAACATGGACTAATTAAATTTAAACAATGATTTAAAATGCTACCTAACCATAACCTCACTAACTCCCATAGAAGTGCAGTCACCTCATTTTATTTTGAATTAATTTTCTTAAACATGTCAAGCAAATTGAATGAGAGAAACATCACTGGAAAGGGCTCTTCCTCACTATGAGTCTTTATTTTCCAAATATAAAATTCATACATTTTCTCAACAATTCATTAGCTGGGGACCCCTCGAGGGATGGCAAGTCTAGCAAGGAAATTAATTCCTAAATGAGAAATTCCTGCAGAAATTTCTTCCACGTGACTCACAGAGTTATCTAGGAAAGAGTCCCTGGACGATGTGATACCAGTCAAGGAATTCACCAAAAATGCGGGTATAAGACAGCATGAGAGCAAGCAGCCAATCGTTGTTAGGCCCTTTGGTATTCATTACAATGAAATTAATCTTGATTAATTCATTCATTATTAATCTTGCATTCAAATGCAATTCCTCAGAAATTGCATTGTGATTTAGCAATTAATTTACATGCCAAGATTGAGAAGCAATGTCTCCTCCCTTCAAGGGACAGCTCTGTGTGACACCGAGTCCACAGCAGGCCTAGAAGGGGCATTTGTCTACAACATGCCAGGGTCATAAAAGCAAATGCCTAAGTTACATTTGCTGACCTCATGGCCTATAAACTTTAAAATGCAGAAAGTAAATATATAACAAAGTTTATGTCTGTAAGCATGGTGTGTTTGGGTAGAAATCCTGAAAGAACAGTCTGTAAGCCACCACGTCAACCCAGTTGTCCCTCACACTCCCAAAGTGAGGACCAAGTGTGTGGAGAGCCTGCCGGGAAGTGGTCCCAACACTGGACTGGGAAGGAAATAAAAATATTCATGCCTAACACTGGGTGTTCCGTTTTCTCCTACTCTCCTTTTTTTTGGTATATGGTTAACACAAAAATTAGCGTGGATGGAAGGGAGGGGATTTCTCACCGAGTCAGAAGAGGAGGATGTATGAAGTGCTGCTCGCTTCTATCCTGAGTTATATGGCTTCCCAAACCCTCTCAATTTACAGTTGCTGAATCAAGAATTCATTTTATTCCTGTGGGGTGGGTCCCGGTGGGAGGGTTGGGATATAAGGGAAGGGTGTGGGAGGGTGAGTATGGTGAAAATGCTATTGACTCATGCAGGAAATGGAACAAAAGACCTGTTGCAACTGTTTTAAGAATGGGGGAGGGGATAAAGGAGGATGACAGAGGGGGTGATTCAACTATGATCTATTGTAAGCACTTTTGTAAATGTCACAATGTACCCCCAGTACTACAATAATATGATAATAAAGAAGAAAAATAAATAAATATAAATAAAAAAGAATTAATATTATTAAATCTTGATCATACGGGAACTTGATTGACAGGCTGGGCTGGGAGAAGCTTTTATTGGTGAAATCTCAGCAGAATGTGAAGGCTTTAGCTCCTGTCCCACCTTGGAGACAAGTGTGACACAGAGTGTTCTGTTTCTATCTTGTTTCTGTGCCCAAGATTCACTGGTGTAGGTAAGTCACGAGGGGCTGGAGGACTGCATTCATTCTGCCCAAAAGGAGAAAAAAATGAAGTTTTCAAGCAAAACTTGGACCCATCCCCACACACGGATGTTTACACAGTCCTCTTGATTGCATCAGAAACAAATGTTCCCATTTGGTCTGATCAGACAGACCCCATGCTTCTAAGAGTAATGTGAAAGAAACGAGAACTTGCATCCACCCATGGAATATATAAACCAGAATTTCCGATTTTGGTGGGAAATAAGCCACAGCTTCTTCGGTTCCCAGGTTAGGAAATGCCATAGCATGTTGCATCAGAACCACCAAGTCCTGCGAACGACCTGGACCTCAGTCCACACCGCCCTCCAGTGCCCTGCACCATGGCTGTTTGCAGCAGACGTGGGCTTGTTTCAGCATGGCGCCAATATCCAAGCCTCGGATAGCAGCTCAGTCCCTCCAGCTGTTAACTGTGCATAATGCACCTTTCAATCAATCCTCTCCAGGCTGCTCTGAAAACACAAGTGCAGAGTTATAGCTATTAACCCCCCGAAGGACGCAGAGGTCAGGAGCATAATCACAAAGGGAAATGAAAACGAACAAAACCGTCCTGACACACACTTCCCTAAAATATCCAAGAGACAATGCAGGTCCCCCCAACACAGCCTCAGACTTCTGCTCAGGAGAAGTGAGTGGGGCTTTGCTACAAAGAGCAGCAGCTCCTGACTGCTGGGCAGCATCAAGAATCCCAGCCAAGTAGCATTTTCCCCTTAGCAGGAAGCAGTTGTATCTTAATGTATGGTTACAAATGATTCTGTGTTTACAAAGCATTAGAAATGATTTGACTGGTTTTTCTCTTTTTTCCTAAATGCTGTTCGTTATGTTTCTCTTCCCAAATTTTTGCGGTACCACCTTCACTTGTAAGTTGCTATCTTTATTGACTTGTGGCATCCTCCAATTTACTGTAACCAAGCATAAAAGTGTACCAAGTCTTCCAGATCCATACAAGAGTACGATACATACGTGCACATGTGGAGAAAAAGAGGGCATCTCAGTTACTTTGAAACCTACACTCCAGTGTGCCCTGTGCACTGAAGTCCTGTTTTGTCACTCCTGGGACCTCCACAGAGCAGGAAGAGTTCGTGCAGGACACGGGCCTCATGATCCTGAAAATGAGAGGACACATACACTGGGCAGCATGGTCCTAGTCTTGCCTTAATTGAACCCCAGCCATCTGGTGTGTGCGCCATGAAATTCTGACGCTAGTGTCTGATGGGAGGACTGCCTATGGCATCCGGCTCACTCCAAGCAGAGCTGCCTGTCGTATCTACCTCAGTGGCCAAGGCAGCGTGGTGTGGAGCACCTCAAGAACAGGAAGCATTATGGGTGAAGGGAGGAGATGCCTGGCGCCATTTAGGGAAAGCTGAAATGCCACCCTGAAAGAGGCAGGCTCCCAAGGCTGTCTTCTGAGGCATCTGAAGTTCAATTTCTTGCAGGTTAACCCCACAGGTCTGACTTTTACAAAAGAAGGCACCTGCAGATGATAACACATGAAAGAAGCTGGTGCATTGTTCATTCTTTCTAAAGTGTCCCTTAATGTCCTCAGCTGTAACACCATGGACATGGTGGGGCTGGAGCCTCTCCTCTCTCTAGTCTCTCTTTAGGAATCTTGCTCATGTCCAGAGCTCCAGAAGCCCCTGCATGGGGACAACCTACACTTAGATCCTGTACCTACATTCTGTGCCTTTCAGCCCACTTGCCCAGCTGTGAGCCGTGTCCCCACCTGATGCTGTGAGAACATGTCCAGTGCAGGTAGGTCCAGCAGGACGTGTGGCCTTCTCTCTGACCTCTGGTTCTTTTCAGGGTCCAATGTTGGGAATGACGCCTCCTTCTCCAAGGCAAGAATCAGGATTAAAGAATGTAACAGCTGCCCACTTCCATGAAATTTAGGGGCGGAAGGCTCAGAGTGGGGTGGTGGACTCACAGCACACACTGCTATATCCTCATCCTTGTCACTAAATGGCAAGTGTTAAATATGTCTAATGATCCCCTGAGCTCAGATGTGCCCTTCTGTGTCTGCCTCCAGTGCTTTCCAGGGCATACCAGCTGATGAGGGGAGGGCAGGAGAGATATGGGCAGCAAACAGATGCCCTGGCAGTTGCTACAAAAGGAAGAGTTGAGGATGGGCCTTGGCAGGAGAGGCTTGGAGCATGCTTTCAGCAGAACAGAGATGCAAAGGAGAGGTAGACATGGGGCTCCCAGGGGAAGAGGCCCAGGGCACTGCTCTGGGCACTTGTGTTCTTCTGGGTGGGATGAGAAGAGGCTGACAGATGAGCTCAGAGCATGGCAAGAGGGATGGCATTGAAGCAAGCTAGAAGGCAGTGATGGCTGAGACTGGTCCAGAAAGGGCTCTCCAGGAGGTGGGATTTAGAGACAGACAGGGGAGAGTCCAGTGCAAAAGCAGAGGGGAAGAAGATCCCTGCAGAGACTCCAACAGGTATCTGGCAGTGCAGAAAAGTCAGCTTGGTGTATTTGCACAGCAGAGGTGGTGGGGCCACCATGGCTCTCAGCAAAGGCTGTAGAAACTCCTTCAACAATGGCATTGACTCAGCTTGAGTCTATCCATTCAACACACACCATTGGAAACCTTACCATGCTATGCTAGGTTCAGCTCCACCCAGGACTTCACAGGAATGGCCAGGACAAAGGCAGCCGGGCTTGCTGGAGACAGGCAGAGACAGGCAGCAAGCACAAATAAACACATGTCTACTGCCACATACACTGGTGAGTGCTATGGAGTCCCGGTGAGAGCTTCAAGCTTTCAGTATCATCACAGATAATAAGTGGCCTCAGTCATATTTATAGTGAGCTGAGCTGTGAGGTCTTTGACACCACCAGCTGAGAGCTGCAGTTTCTGATCATGGATAAGTTGGACTCTCTGTGCTCAAAGCCGCTTCCCACACGAAGGATACCGGCTTCTCCTCCATCCCTGTTGCACTGCCCATATCAGGGATGCTCTTCTCTCTGAACAGAAAGGAGGCAGTTCTCAGAGGCTTATGCAGCTCCCAAGTTCCATCACTGAGGACAGATCTTCAGTAGCAAAGTGTGTTTGTGTGGCTCAGTGTGGCTCAGTCTGCGTGGACAGAAGACTCTCAGGTGCTCAACCTGGGCTGCGTATGGGATCAGACCACTTCCTTCCTGGGCACTGGGGTCCCAGTTTTCTTCCCTGGTTTCCTGGGGTCAGACTACAAGGAGTGAAGAAAAGGCTTATCTCTGAACATAGGGTGCTGCTGCTCTAGTCCATTGGCCGTGAACGTGGATGGACACTGGCAACTCCAAAATGCACTTTCTTGGAGATGCAACCAAACACAATAGCATAATGGAGATTTAACACACAAAGGTGGATGAGAACACATTTAAGCTCAAACCACCATTTTAAAAGTGGTAAGTAACATGTATGGATATAGTTTGCAAAGTGCTTCAAATGATGAGGTGTTCAGTTGGGAACACCTGCTGCCAAAGCAGTAACTAGAATCCACTTTTGTTTTTACTGTCCTTGTAGTAGAGGCAGATGTAGGTTCAAAGGGACAAATAAGCTGTCTCAATTTTTGAAACTCAATGCTTTCTATGTTACAATTAACATAGCGTGTATGGTCATGTTGTTCCACTGAGTCCCCGTATTTATAAAGGGAGATGGCAAGACACAATGGCCAGAACACCAGGCAGGAGTCAGGAGGCCGGTCCTCCACCTGTTCTCTGAGCTGCTCAGAGGCCTGGCTCACCTGTCCCAGCTCACCTCAGGCAGGGATTAGCCAGGAGGACCCTCAGTGCATTCTGTCATAAGTCTATGACTCCAATATGCACCTGTTCTTATAGTCTGTTCACTTACACATAGGATAAAATGCTTTCCTTTGTTTAGACCTCTGTTCTTTATTTTCAGAGAAGTGGAGAAAGGAGAGGAAAGAAATGGGCATACACATAATATAAACTCAGATGGACTTGGGAGGAGCCAGACTCTCTATGTGACCACGGCTAGTCCATTAAACTCAAACTGCTGTGGGATCCTCAAAGAAGAGTCTAGTGGGCCCCTTTGTCTGTCCTTCTGTCCCTCAGGGGTGATGCTGTGGATGGAGAAGCCAAAGCAACCTGGGGTCACCTCCCTCCCGCCCTTGGATGCAGCTCACCAACCTCAAAAGCTGAGCCCCGTGCCCCTCTGCTACACTGGCTAAGAAACTGTGATACCCTGTGACTGGACATAAGGCACAGCCTGGGCTGTCAGGAGAAGGCAGGTCTCACTCTTGGATCTATAGCTTTGTAGCTTGTGACCTTGGGGCCTCCACACCTGAGTGCAACACATCTACACAGGAGCATCCAAGCCCTAGAGAGGACAGGCAAGAAAATGAGGAGAGAAGGCAGGAGGGTGGGTGAAGGTGGACAGGAGAGGGGGAAAGGGCCAGCAAGAGAGAGAGGGTAGGCTCCGTGCTTGCTGCCCAGAGCCAACCACCACCACTACTCTGAGAAGTGGGACTTTTTCCAAGCCTGGACTCTCCCCGTGTGCTCACCCTCAGCAGTCCTGCTCAGTGAGCGCTCTTACAACCTCACAGAGCTCCAGAAGAGAGGGTGCCCAGGAAGGGTCTCACGTGCTGGATATGTAGGAGAAAACACTTGTGTTTGAGGAAAAATATCATGCATTCCTCTCTGGACATAAATATCATCTTGAAATTGTCTGTTCTTATAGCTCAGAAAAAGAGTAGAAAAAGAAGTGATTTGTTGGATAATATGCAAAGCTAGTATTTTTTCATTTGGAAATAAAGTAACTTTTCTCAAGATTCAGATACCAATTCCAATGACAAATGTGAAAGAAGTCAAGATAGCTTGAAGGGAAATATTTCAAATTCTGGCAGGAAGATGAGTACTTGGTAAGCAAATGACCCTTTCATCAGATGTGAAAAGAGGGTCATAAGATGATTTAATATAACATAATATAAGGTAATAAATAGAATAATCATCCTGGCATTTTGATTGCTTTAGTTTATCCTTATGGCAACACTTTTTAACCTCCGTCAAGACTTTAAGATTATTTGCAGTACTCTATAGCAAATTACCTTAATGACCTAGTCCTTGCCATAACTTCAACACTATTTGGCAGTTTCTGCCTTGTTTTTCTAAATATCTATTGATTTTTTTTCATAATTTTCAGTCTTAGCAATAATTCGCACAATGGGTAAATTTACTAGTCCCACGGGAATTAAGTCCTGCTAAGCACCACCTCTCCACAGTGCGGGTGGTGGCGTCCTTTCTCGTGAGCCTCCTCACGCTCCTGTTCCTCCTGACCTAACTGGGGGCGACTGGAGATGCAGAAAGGACAAAGCTGGAGCCAGGTGTGCTGGGCGCTCGGATGGAGACGCACAACAGACTTGTTACTTCTTTTCTCTGTAATTCTCTTCTTTTACTTTGCTTCTTTCCTTCTCTATTCTCTAAGGCCTTACTTCTTTACTATTCTTTAAAAACTTGCTTCTTTTCTATTCTTTAACGTCTCTTTCCTTAGACTTGCACTGTCCCATATTTTCTTTAATCTCTCTTAGAGTCTTGGCCCTCAGACTTTCACTATCCCATGTTCTCTCTTAAAGTCTTGGTGCTCAGACTCACAACACACAATAGCCAGCAGCAGCAGCGTCATTCTCGTAAGCAGCCCACCAATCCAAACCCGTCAATCCTTCATCCAAGCCCATCAATCCATCAATCAACACCCCCCCATCCTTCTTCAGTGAGTCTTTTATATACAGTGGTAAACAAGGAGGTGGAACAACAGTTCTCTGGGAGGGGAGAAACCTGCCTTCCTACCTCTCTGAACATAAACAATTTAGGAAAAGCGGCTGTGCTGCATTTTGTCTTCACCCTGTTCTGCAGCTAGAGCCATGCCAAACTCAGCCATAGATCATTGAGCACAACTGTGCTTATGTCAAGCTCTCAGAGGCTTTTCATAATCCCTTGCTTCACAGCTCAGATCCACAGGGTCAGGGTGAGACTTTTCAGTGCTACATTCTAGAATGCTCCACCTTCCTTACTGCCCATTCATGCAACACTTCCCATTTTCTATGTGTTTCCTGAAGAGGAAAACAAAGGGTAGGGGATATTCACAAAACACGTTCAAATGTCCCTTGACAGTAAGACATGGAAAACCATGGCCACTTGGCAGGACACAGCTGGCTTAGTGAACTGGGCCAAAGGACAGGATTGTCAGGTCTCAGACAAACCTGCATTGGGCTTGGGGGGGTGGGGTCCACGGAGAGAGCAGTCAGGGGCCAGGGCTACCACGCACATGCAGCAGGCTGTGTAGGTGCACTGGTCCAGTGCTAAGGGTCCCCAAGGTAGGTGTTTCTCCTCCTTTCTGTGCCTTCTCCCTAGGGCTTGGCATACGAACATCCTTCTTACCTTCCCAGTCCTTTGAGCGGAGGTAGTCATGAGGTTACTCCAGCCTCAGTTTCTTTCTCTGTCAAACGGTACAGTAGCCGGGGCTGGAAACAGTACCACAGTGCATTGCCTCCTGATACCGCCCCGGCTGTGTCCACTCTCCTTAAAGTCACTGACTGTGTCTGTCCTTCACCATCCCAGGCTGTTACCAATCAGGTGTAGAGCAAGACCACAGTCAGGCGTGTCCAGCAGTCGCCACTGCCGTGCCTCATCAGCTAAAGCAATTACCCAGAACCCAGGGCAGGTCAGGACCAGCCGCCAAGCTCCTTTGACTGAGAGCCTGTGCTGCTGGCCTATTGCCTGCAATGCCTGGGGTGCAGCTCCAGCCTCCTGCTCAGCAGTGGGCAGGGTCAGTTGTACTGTGAGATAACCTGAGATGGACAGTGGGGAGGAAAACTCAGGCTTGTGCCCTGGACATGGAGGCAAGCACAAATGGCTCCACATGGACTCCAAGTGGGCCCAGGATGTGATTCCACTCCACATGCCTGTCTTCATCCTGGGATTCATCCTGCCTTTTTAGTTGTTAGTTAAAATAATTTTATTTCATGAACTACAGACACATTCCAAGCAGAGCCCCCTTACAACCCAGCCACGCTCAGCAATTCTACTGAGTACATGTTTACCATCTGGGGGACGCTTCTGCTGACTAAGTTATTTCTGTTCTTACTCTGGGTTTAAGGAAGCCACTAATCTACTTGCTGTCCCTAAAGATGTGTCATTTCTGGAAATTTCACAGAAAAGGAATGATACAATACGTGGTCTTTTGCATCTGGCCCCTTTCACTTGACATCCTGTTTTCAAATTCATCCCTGCTGTAACTTGTGTCAGGACTTTTTATAGTCAAGACAATATTAGACAATATTCCATTGTGTGAGCTCTTCACATTTGGTTATCCACTCATCACATTTTGTACACATGTACTGTGGACTCTTGGTATCCACAGGGCCATGGAGGTCCTGTTGAGAGTGTGTCCTGCTCAGGACACATGTGAAGAGTTCAGTGCTATACAGCGCATACTTCGTTCATTTTTCCCAAGACACCCTCTACGTTCACTAAACACATACTGCCTTTTGATAAATTTAAATTTTTTACTTCATCACTTCAATTAAGCACATTCACTTTTACTTTGCCTTGCGGGACACCATTTGCTTTTTGGGAGGCAGGGTTTCACAAAATGAAGGGCAGGGAAACACTCAGCAGAGCACACAATGATTTAAACACAGCCACAAAGCAGAGCTGACTGGAGCTTCTCCGTATCCACCAAGCTGTGCAATGATACACACATGAAAAATTTAAATTTTGTCTTAGAAATTCCTTTTGATTTTTAAATTATGTTTGACCATGCTTGGTCAAAAGCACGTGTAGTAAATCCACAGGTAAGGAGGGCTTTCTGTACACACCCACACCCACACCCATGTCATCATCAATTGGCCAACGGCATTCAGTAGCCAAGCCCTCTGCAAGTCCCCTCCCACAGGCAGGGCTACCAGTGGCACAGCAATGTGTATACTGCATAAGACCCTCGTACCGACAGGGAGCAAATGGTCTTGAGGAACATCAAAACCTAAGGGTTCTGTGGTCTCAGACTGACTAAATTATGGGGCAACCGTGTCCCTGGCAGCAAGTGGGAAGCTGGTACTGAGATAGTGGAAGACTGGCAGTCAAAGAGCTCAGCTGTGCTGTGAGGATTCCCTAGATAGCACTGGCTCCAAGATCAAGAGTGTCCAGGAAACGCTAAATCCCACATTCCTCTTTCAGAGACACACATGTTCCTCAGACATTAAAGACCCCATGTGGTCTCTGGACAATAACATCTGTCTAACTTTGACCCTGGATGAGGACTTGTTTTTCACAATAGCCCTACGTAGCTGTCTGGGGGAGGGATTGGCCCTGAGTCTTGGTCGGGGCTGACTGAAGGCCTCCAAAGGCGATGTTGTGTCCCCTTGTTCTGTTTCTGCTTAAACTGGCCGCTCTGTCCTGTGGCGAATATTCTCACAGGGCCGTGTTCAGGCTCCTATCTCATGAGCCTCATTTTAAGGCAAGCAGAACATCATTTTGATGTTTTGTAAGTTGCTATATGGTAAGACCTCCTTGGCCTTTGGAAAATAAGACTCAAGCAAGTGCTCTGATATTTAACCAGGAAAGTCTCTTTTTTAATGCACCATTCCTTCTCAAACAACTGTGCCTTTGCTGAAGGGAACAGACATTTGAGGTGGTGATGTGGCCAAGCACACAGAATAAAGGCAGAGAGTAGGAAAACTTTATTGGATTTAAATAACACAAAATCTTTCTCAAGGGCACCTCGCATAGTCCATCTGGGCCCCCGGGAAAACCACAGCTATTGACACGCGAGACGACAGAGGATCTATACGAATAAAACTGCTCCAATTATTGGCTCCCTGTGTAATTAGAAGCAGAAAGTATCAAACCATTCGTTCAGATTGATAGACAGGGAATGTGTAATGCAGAGGATAAAGGTTACCGTCATATCCTCAGCCAAAGAACAGCAGGTCAGCTATTCATAAGGAACTCAGTTGCAGATGTGCAATTGCTGTTCTGTATAAAAATAGGTCCTTTTAATTATATGAACAACTAGATTCACTTTTTGGATCTTTGCCTCATGGTGCTAAATCTTTCTGTTTATTTGACGGGTACTTAAGATTTACCTACACAGTACTGATATCATTATGTGGGCACATTTGTAGTTATTTCAATAACAAGTTTGAGTTTTGATATTGCTTACAGGGCTGCCATAACCATAAGAGAAATACAGCTTCTGTAACAGGTTTGTTTAGTGTAAGTGCAACCCATGCCCTACTGGGAGCATCTCAAATATAAGTCCTGCTAGGGGACTATCGTACCTGCTGTGTGTCCCAGCCTAATGAAACGGTGCTCACCAGTCTTTAGGGTGTTGGATCTTGGTTGCGCTTTTTTAATTGAGGTAACAGGAAAAAATCCAGAGTCCTGTGTATTTTTCACTTTGAAAATTTAAAAGTTCTTCTAAGAGCCTGGACAAACGAAGCCATGGGTTTTGATGTGTTGTAGTACCAGGATTTATTCAATGATGTTAGAAACATTTTTAAAATGCTTTTTTTCCAAATAGAAACTTTGGGGGAAGGTGAAGCTTACACCTGCCCAGGTATAAAGGTAGCTTCCACCAGCAAAATTTTGCCTCAGACTTGCTCCATCGGTGTTCAGGTGCCCGCGTGGAGGGTGTCTGACTCCATCCATGAATCTCCTGTCTTTCTTGAGGCAGATAAAACAAGAGTGGCCCGTCATGGGGGTTCTCAGCTGTATCCTAGGCTAAGCACCCCCTTGCTTTCTTGTTGCTTGCCGAGCCATATTGAAGTTGGTTGGTTTGGCACCCTTGCCCTCATTTGCAGGACCACCGTGGCTTCTGCACACATACACCCCAAAGACGTTGTCCTTGTTGCAATTGCACTTTCAGATATTTGGTCCCAGCGCAGCCTGGTTTGGGTCTCTTCTTGCTGTGTTCCCAACCCTCTCTGTAGGGACGTGTTTGTGCCTTCCAACCACACCTAGGTGGGACAGTATTAGGAGGTGGGCCTTTGGGAGGTGGCTAGGTTTAGAGGAGGTCATGAAGATGGAGTTCCCTGTGGAATTAGGGTATTAATGAGAAGAGATGTGACCAAAGCTCCCTGGTGCACACACAGGGAAAGCCATGTGAGGACACGGCCAGGACCCAGCCATGCTGACTCAGACCTCAGACTTCCATTCTGCAAAACTGTGAGAAATAACGCTTAAGCCACCCAGTCACAGTATTTTGTTGTAGTGACTGGGCCATTCTCGGTGTCTGAAGTCCTGTTTCCAGACCAATTGGCATCTCCGAAATTCAAGCTTTGCTTTTCCTGCTGCAAATCCTCCCAGACCACCTGCATTGCTGCATGCACTGGGCCAGCAGCTTCTGACCTTGTGTGCAGTCACCCAATCCCCCTTGTCCTCCCTCAGAGCACATTCAGCTTGGGCTCCCCACTCCCGTAAGCGAGTGGACTGCACAGGTGGGAGGTGGGAGCTCATCCACCAGAGGATTCACATCCAAGTTCTTTCTTTCTTGCAGTTATGGCAAAGTTCACCTTTGACATGCTGCCTACTCTTGCAACCTCAAGCAACCACGATGAGCAAAGCTGTATTATAAAAAAAAAAAAAATCAAAATAAATCTTTGTACTTTCAAGACCTGGAGAGTACAGGACGTTTTGTTACCACAGCACAGACTGGACCCTACTGGCAGACACACCATGTCTAGAGGCCCTAGGGTGTCACAGTCCACCCTGGTCAAACATGTTGAGGACAATGAGACCCGCCCCCCCCCAAGACTCCCCGACTCAGCCTAGCAATCCAGGAGACCATGGCCTTACTCATTAAATGACCTAAGTGGAGCAAACTAATCCTTCTTTCCATTCCTCTTAACAAAGTTGAATAGGCAAGGCTTTATATATATTTAAAAAAAAAACTTTGCTAATACTAGAGAACTAAAGAGAAGAGTAATTTCAAAGTGCAGAGAAGCTAAATCAAGTCCCCCTCCATGTGCTGATTCAGAAGACGCCCTTGAGCATTGTCAGCCCCTGGCTGGCATCTGGCTCTTGAGTCATGTGGTTTCCTCCTTTCTGCCCCTTCATTCCCCACGTGTTTGCTGGGTGTGTTCTAGACATCAAACATGCATTGATAAATAAGACCCAGTCCTTGGTTTAATCACAAAGTGTGTAATTGGGTTAGGCAGGAAGACGTCCTAGAGATGGTTATGAAAGCTCGTTTTAGAGAAGTCAGAGCCTCCAAGAATGAAATAGAGAAGGTATAGACATGCACTTGCCATGAAAAGCAATGTTTACTGTGCCCTGCACAGGCATCAGTGAAAGGCAGCTCCTTACCTGGCCCACCTCTGCCTCCCCCTGCCTGGCCCACCTCTGCTTTTCTAGACTCGTTCCCGCCTGGGCATCCTGTACCTCTGGCCACACCAAATACTCTATCTTCCTAAAAACAGGGAGCACTAACAAAAGCACAAACTGCAGAGGTGAGCCATGCATGACCCTGACGGGACACTGTCCTTCCGTTTGGAGTGAGACTGAGAGTAACCCTCTGCACTGAGGACAGGTGACCCACAGTCAGCCCAGGGACAGGGGGCTCACCTGCAGACCCAGGGATCTCTAGCAATAAGGAGAAAACTCTTTCTCCTGCCTTATTCAAATTGGAAGCACAACGTGGGATTCGGCTCAGTTCACAGAGTTCCCAGAACTGAGGACCAGGTGCCTGTCCAGCTCTGTACATCAGAAACAAATGTCTGCTGACTTTTTATTTTCACATGAAAGCAATTTCTACCCTTACTATTAGACATTATTTGCCGATTTTGAGCATTTTAAATAAAATAAATAGATAAGAACCTCTAGCTCAGTAAGAAGAGAGTTAGGGATCATAACACAACTTAACTTTTTGAAGTGTTTGATTCATAGCTCCGTGTGCAGGAGGTGTAAGGAACTGCTGTACTGTCAAGAATGTGCTATGTAAAATAATGAACCTATTCTGACAGCAGCAGGGAATGTGACACCTGGTCAAGGAGAGGGCACTGTGCATTTTAGGTGTCCAGTAGCTCAATGTCGTCCCATTTTCCTTCTGAGGGATAATAAACAACCGTCATTACACAGAGGGCCTTATGTCCATGGTGCCAGCACAAGTCCCCTGATTGGTTAGGACATGCATGTACACACACAGGGCTATGGATCCACCTTCCTGCCTGTCTAGTGTACACTCATGTGGAATGCAAGCATGTATACAAATCATAGCACAATCTGCTATGCTCCTATCCATGGAAATGAAGTCATTCTCCCAGTGAGCACCTCGCACCCAGAAAAGCCACCATCTCCTTGTCCCACCCTGCAGCCAAGCCCATGTCACTTTTTCATGGACAGGAACCTGGAGAAAGAACAGAGGTTAAATTGCTGCTTGGAGATGAAGACCCATCCTAGGAGATACAGCCTTCTCACGACTGCACGCAGTGTGGGGAGCCCTCGCGCCCTCTCCCCGCAGCGGCCCGAGGGGGTTCCGCTCACACAAGCGTACTTTGGTGAGCGCGGCAAGCAGCGCTGCCACTTCAGTTAATGGACTTATCAAATACCTTATTTCATGCTTTATGCTTTTGATTCATGAATTTTGATCCTGGAGACAAGGACCCTGTGAGTATCGATTGTGGAAAATGTCACACTAACAGAAGTTAATTTCACTCGTGCATGTGGAAGTCTCTGATTCTCTGACAGCACTGTCTACTGAGGATCAGCTACCAGGAGCCCAAGTGACGTGGTGTTGTCACCACAGGCAGCTGTCCCACAGGCAGACAGACCCAAGCTGCACTGTGCTGTGGATTGATGTGACACACAAATATGTATCTGAATGTGCACACGTGGCGCGGCTCTGGACCTGGGGACGATGGGGAGTGGAGATGATGCTGCCAGGGGAGGGAGGCAGTAGGGTGCCCCACTCACTGAAGCTTCACGCTTTTGATTGCAATATGCCTGACAGGATAATGGAATGTCATCCTGCCAGCTCTTGAGCTGGTTAGGGACAGTTTATTTATTGATTGACTTTCTTTGTAAATTATCAATCTTTTTTATACTGCAGTCAACGAGTCATTGCTTATGCAATAATTTACTAATGTGGTGTGATGCCGAAGGTATGTCTATAGTCAGAGCCTCCTGTGTCCCAGGGAAGGTCACATGCCTACAACGGGCATGGTTTCCAAGCTGTGGACTTGAGACACTTCATCCAGGTGACGCTACCAGGCAAGGACGCCCTGCTAACACTGCAGTGCATCTTCCTTTACGTTAACACAGAGATATCAGAGCACATGGCGATGTTCTGCATAACGAGCAGAGACCCAATCTTAAGTTGCCATGAAAAAGGAACCATGCCTAATAGAGTATTGTTGGGTGGCAATGATGAGGAAGTGAATCAAGTCTTTGTGCACCGGTGACTTTTTTAGTAGATATAGCTTTTTGATTCTTGGCATAAATATTGAAGTTCAAAGGCTAATTATCAGAAAGTTTGAACAAAGTAATGACACCAGCCCTCTGGATTCCAAATTCCTTGACGTGAAGAGCATTGACTTGTGTGGGTGGGTGTGTGTGGTACTGGGGTTTGAACCCAGTGCTTCACACTTGCTAGGCAGGTGCTCTACTACTTGAGCCACACCTCCAGCCCTTTTTGCTTTGTTTGTTTTTGCAACAGGGTCTTGCTGTTTTGCCTAGGCCAGCCTGGACCCCAATTCTCCTATTTTATGCTTCCTGCCGTAGCTGGGATGACAGCCATGTACCACATTGTCCACCCAATGGTTAAGATGGGGATCTCATGAACTTTTTGACCAAGCTGTCCTCGAACTTCCATCTTTCCAATCTCAACCTCCCAAACAAGTAGAATTACAGATGTGAGTGGGCCATCATGGCCCTGCAAGAGCATTCTGCTAGTGAATAAATGACTCTTCCTAAGACTTGGTCTTGAACTCTGAACCCAGAAGAGATGAAAGGTGTCTCACAATCAAGTTTCAAGTCCTCTCAATGTTGGAATGAAATAACTCAAGGTATTTGTTTTTGTTCAGCAACACCAGGTTATGTTTACACCCAAAGACGTGACATTGTTCCCACGTTCTGGACTCAGTCCCTTAAATCAGTGTTCTCTGATAATTCTGAAATTCACATGTCATAATTCTCCCAAGGGTTTTTCTCAACTGCTTTAATGACCTAATAGTCTCTTGTTTTATGAGGCTCTTAACCATCACCCCCATGGTGCGCCTTTCCCAAGAGAGAAAGAGTCTTCTGGAGAAGCTGTAAATTAGCTGAATGGCCCTCGGGTCCAGTTCCCAGGCTGTGCACCCACAGCACAGAGCAAACCTGGAGGAACAGGCAGAGTCCCACCATGTGATCTTTAATTCATCATCAAAGCAAGCTAACTTTAGAGAATACGTGTGTGTCAGGGGTGCTCCGTTCAGTTTTAACACAAGAATAACTTGGGATAAAGCTGGAAATTCATGGCATCTCCACCATCACTTGTGAGTCCAAGGATCTGATGTATAAAATATCTATTTATGAAGCAGCTCACCTCAGCATTTAATCCACACTGGGGTTGGCTTTCTTCGTGGGGCACAGCTCATATCTTGTTCTTTCTTTCTTTTTTTTCTTTGGCAGCACTAGAGTTTGAATTCAGGGCCTCAGCTTACAAGCCAGATGCTCTTCCACTTGATTCATTCCTGAGGCCCTTTTTCGGTAGGGCATTTTTTCAAGGTGGAGTCTCATGAACTATTTGCCCCAGATGGCTTTGAATGGTGATCCTCCTGATCTCTGCCTCCTGAGTAGCTGGGATTACAGGTGTGAGCCACCAGCACCCATACTTTTTTCAGAAAAGTGAATTGTTTCAGGGAAGGGCTCCAATGGTGTGTGATAAGATTATCTAATTGTTATGAAATGAAACTGAATAATAATGTCAGGACTATTTATAAAGCTGTGAAAGTCTCTAAATTTACTTTTTTGGATATCAGTATTAACTTATGATAACATTGGTGAATGTTAGTGTATGTGCGCACCTGGAAACCATCACCCAGTCAGGACAGGTTCGCTTCTGCACCTTCCCAAAGCTCCCTCCCATGCCTCCCAGCTCTCTCCATCTCCAGGAAACCACAATGTTCCTTCCTATTATTCTAAATGAGTTTGCATCTTGTAGACTTTCACCTGATGGCATAATACAGTATATATCTCCCTCTTTTGTCTCTTCTTTCACAGAATAATTATTTGAGATCAATCCATATTGCTGTATTTTTATTGCTGAATGGCACCCAATTTGTAAGAATTTGCCATAATTCATTTATTCATTCATTTATTGGCAGTCATTTAATTTTTCCCAATTTTTTAGCTATTGCAAATAAAGCTGTATGAACATTGCAGTTCAAATCTCATATGGACATACACTTTCTCTTATCTTGCATGAATTCCTAGGAGTAGAAAGGCCAGATGCCAGGGTAGGTGAATTTTAATTTCTTAATAGACTACCAAGCTATGTTCCATGTTGGCTCCAGTCTTCTACCACTGCCAGCAATGCACCAGAGTTCCAGTTCCTCTACGTTCTCTGCACACCTGATGTGGTCAGAATTGCTAGAATATAGAAAAACAATTGACTTTTGCATACTGACCTTGAATCTTGCAACTCCCCCACATTTACTTGTTGTAGACTGCATTGGATTTTCAATGCAGAAGATGATGGTGACAGCCACAATTCCACCTGGATGCCTGCTAATTATTATTTTTTTGCATGAGTCCACCAGGTAGAACCCCCAACAATGAGGGAGGACATCTTTGTTTTGATCCTCATCTCAGCGGAGAACTTGAAGTTGGCTGAAGTTTTCCTCGTCCTTCCATCAAGTTCACTTCACTGGGTGAAGGCATCATGATAACATAGCCTGGTAATCTATTGAGAAATTAAAATTCACCTACCCTGGCATCTGGTCTTTCTACTCCTAGGAATCCATGCAAGATAAGAGAAAGTGTATGTCCATATGAGATTGTCACATGGCTTTCCTGTATCCATAGAGATAAATGGTACACGTTTTCATTTCGGTTTTCTGATTGATTGGTTTTCAAATGTTAATTCTTGCAGTAAAGAATAAATCCAATTGATTCCCACATGTTATCTATGTCGTTGGCTTGGATTTTGCTAAAAGTTTTTTTTTTTTTTAAGAATGTTTGCATTTCTGCTTATGTAGTATCTGTTTCTGATTTGGGACTCAGATTCAAACTCGCTTCTAAGAAATTGTGGGGCATGTCTTCTCCTCCACTTGCTGGCAGTGTTTGTGTGGAAGTAGGGTTAGTATTTTCTTAAATTCTTGTTCAGAACTCTCTCCAGTGAAGTCATTTGAGTCTGGGGCTTTTTAGGGGGAAATTTTAACAATAAATTCAATGACCTTAATAATTTCAAGGTCATTTAGGTTCCCTGCTTCTTCTTGAGTGAGTTTCAGGAGTTTTTACCTTTCATGAAGTTGACCATCCACATGATCCTGGGGGTTGTCAAATGTATTTGTGTAAAGTTGGTTGCCATATTTCCTTTCTTCAATGTCTGTAGAATCTTTAGTGATGTCATCTCACTCATTGCTGGTATTGATAAATTGCCTTCTCTTCTTATTGATCATTCTGTCTAGAGATGTGTCAATTTTATTGATCTTCTCAAAAAACCTGTTTTGGGTTTCAGTGATTTTTCTCTGTCGTATTTGTTTTCCATTGACGCCTGCTCTAATCTTTATTATTTTGTGTCTTGCTTATTTGGGTTTAATTTGTTCCTCTTCCTCTACTTTCCTGAGGCGGAATCTGAAGTGTGGAGTTGAGGTATTCTTTTTTTTCTGTCTGTGAATTTAGTGCTGTGTGCTTCAGTCCAAGAACAGTTTTTGTGACGTCTGACAAAGTTTGATATACCATATTTTGTGCTTCCTAGTTTTCCTTTTGACTTCTCCTTTGACTCATTCTTATATCGTATTAGCTCAGATTACTTGTATGGTGAGGGGCTTCACTGTAATGGTCCCACACTTGCATGTGGTAATAGACTTAGATCACATTCGTCCCCTCTACTGCTTCTTATGCCCCTCCACCCGCCCTCCCTATTTCAAATCTTTCTTGCAATTTCACTCTGACCTTTTATGCACTGATTTTCAAGACATATACTACTGAGTTTCCAAATGGTTGGTGGTTTCCCATTCTTCTTTCTGTTACTGATTTCCAATTTAGTTTCATTCTCCCCAAACTTGTATGGTTTGAGTCCTTTGAACGACACTGAGGCTGCATTATGGCTGTATATGGTCTATCTTGATCAATGCAATGCTGTCCTTGAAAAGACGTGCATTCTGCTGGTGGCGGAGGGATGCTCTGTTGTGTCAATGCAGTCAGTAGGGGAACACTCCCAGTCCTGTCTGATTTTCTGTCTAATTATTCTAGAAGCTACTGAGATAAAAATATCAAAATCCCTGGCCATAATTGCTCATTCTCTATTTCTCTTTGCACTAGTTCTCCAATTTCTGTTTCGTGGATTTCAAAGATATGTGATCAGGTACATAAAGTTTGGAATGGATATGTCCTGCTCACATACGATCCTGTGATCATGATGACATGACTTTCTTATCTCTGGCAATATTCTTTTCTGTGAAATTGACTTTTGTACATGTGTCACACATCAGCTTTCTCTGCTAAGAGTGAACCTGCTGCATCATTTTCCATTTGATTTAATCTACTTTACCTTTCATGTTTAAAGCGTTCCTGTGTATTCCATAGGCGCAATGTGGGCGAGTCTTGCTTTTTCATCCAATCAGATGGTCCCTGTCTTCTCATGTTATTTAGGACAATCACAGCTCATAGGACTGTTGGTATCATTACAGCTGTCTCTTGTTTGGCTGTTTCTTCTGTATGTGTCCCATTTGTCCTTGTCCACATTTACATATATTTGTCTCAATTTCTTTGCATTAAATGAATAATACTTTATTGTTTCATTTTATTTTACTTGATTGACTAGCCATAACTCTTTGTTCTGATATTTTAACAGTCACTTTAGGTTTTATAGTATATGTATGTGATAGCAGAATAATGCCCTGCAAGGATGTAACCCCTGAAATCTGTTGATGGGTTGTGTTGCATCGCAAGGGAATTGTGGGTACAGATGGAGGAAGGGAATCCCAGTAGTGCAGCATTTCCCAAGCACACATGAGGCCCTGGGTTCTATCCCAAAATACATACATACATACAAACATAGGTCACGCTGGGGTTAGAGTTGCTCATCAGCTGAGCTTATGGCAGTGATATTGAACCCATCAAAGGCAGATACTCAAGCATGGTGAACTCGCACAGCTTGTCAGGGAGTGATCATGGATGTGAGGTGGCTTCCTTAAATGCTGTGAGTCTCGGTTTCCCCACATTGACTTTTTACACAAGGGTCCCATAAGGAACCACTCAAAGCCGTACACAATTTAAAAGACCTAAAGTCTGACATAAATTCTAAATAGCAGCACGATCAATCCCATCCTGTTTAGAGCTATGAAAGTATTGCCAAGTGCAGGTGGGTGTGAGGTTTACTTTTTTTTTTTTTAAGCTGTATATCAACTTTCAGAGGCCTTTTTGAGTGTCATTAAATTTTACAAATGTGCTTTCAGCCTGCAGTTTCCTAGCTGCCTTCTTTCTCCAATGGTAAAGAGAGAAAAGACGCAGGGAATTTCATAAGTTCTTAAGTCAATTTGTTTATACATATCTCTCACAATTTGGGTATATGCATTGCCAATAAGCCACCTCCTCTCCTGGAGAACCTGCCTGCTCCCTACGCCACCCTTGCCTTGCAAAGTCCCACCCAGCATCAGCCTTTTCTCCAGGAAGTGTCCTTTCTGGATTAGTGCATCTGTTCCATGGTTTGGTTGAATTGTGCAGAGCTGTACCTGCTCCCAGCAGGTCTTCTTGCCTCCTCACATCTCATAGTAAGGAACTTGCTTGATTGTGTATCATCACAGATAAGCATCATGTTTGACACCCAATGGTGCTCAATAATTGATTGCTGAGCGAGTACATGAATGAACAAATGCACGAGTGAGCATTTGGCAGGGGTGAAGAAGGATGTAGAAAAGTGACATTACCCATCTACCATCATCAATGTGATTATTCAGACAGGCGGAATATTCATTTCGTGATGTCATCATGCAGAGCTGTATGTCAATCTTCAGTGTGTGACCAAAAGGTGAGTAA
This sequence comes from Castor canadensis, assembly GCF_047511655.1. NCBI lineage: Eukaryota > Metazoa > Chordata > Mammalia > Rodentia > Castoridae > Castor > Castor canadensis. The sequence continues at coordinate 1,703,449 of NC_133389.1, read as the reverse complement.
TCGTGAGGCTGTCTACCAATTAGTTCGGCAGCTGACATGACGGAATCAGCTGAAAAGCAATATATTGCTGGTGGTGTTGGTCCTGAGGTCCCAGGAGGGCCAGATTGTCGACATGGCTTCACCAGGATCCCAAATGGGCCAGCAGAACTTGCACCATTTGTTTGTACTTGTTGATGGTTTCATCTCTGGCATCCTGGTCATTGGTGGCTCTTCCATTGCAGCTGCTGTACACTTACAGGGCCACCACTGTTACTCTCCTACCCTAAGGATTCTCCAGCTCCAGAGTGGGTCAAGTTTCCATGATGGCTTCCTCACTGGACTAGAGCAGGTTGACACCTTGTTATCTTGTGACAAGTTTGACATCAAGTAATAACTCAGTAAGTGATTGTTGAATGATGAATAAATGAATACTTGTCAGAAAGAATAATTTCTTTGCAGGAACACCTGCGTTATAGTACCTAAGACTATCTCGGGTGCCCCTGGGCAGATGCCCTATAGAAAAGACAAGGCTCCTACTAGGTAAGTATTGAAAGTAAAACATGCATTTTTAGAATCTATCAAAATCTATCCAATAGATTCTATTTTTAGAATCTATCCAAAATGCACGTACACACACAAAGAGCTCAACTGGAGGTGGGGAGCATGTATGTGAAGAGACTTGTAGATGTCAGAGTTGCTAATGATGTCAGAGGAGCCTTTAGCCACCATTTCAATTACTGAATTGCAGAATTGCGCATTCCAATATGAAAAATGTGGTTGTTTCCCTTTTATTTTCCTTTGTCCAAATGAAACCTGTGAAAAGGCGTGCTCTTGGGAGAATCCTGCATGTCCCGACTGGCTCATGTTGCAAGCTGGCTTTGCCTTGCAATTACACACTATTCTTTGCGAGTGTATCATTTGTTTAATCATGTCTGTTAACATTTGCTCGTTTGGTGGCAGAAAGAGTAGTAACACAAGTGGCCCTCACTTTTAGCTGTTTTTCCACTCTTTCATTTAATGAAATCATGTACACACATGCAATTACAAATGCCATAGACTATATTGTGTTATTTCTTTGCATCTAAAAGATAGAGGGGAATATCTTGTTCCTAGGAAGAGATTAGGAGACAGGAAATGAAGCAATCTCTGTGTGGCTTAAGGGGTAAAGACAGAGTCACAGCCAGGAGAAGGGTGAGTTTGACATGTCCTTGGGGTGCAGGAGCTGATGCAGGTCACCATGGGCTGTGCCTGGTGCTACTCTTCTGTGCCTCTTTGGCCTTCCCTCGTGGGCAGCAGGCACGATTGCAATGCTTCATAACCCTCAGTGCCTGGACACCTCCCTCTGCAACCCAGCTTAGACCCCCTCCGGATCTCCCACCTAGGCTGCTGAATGCCTGAAGGTCTCCCTCTCCACATCTCCAGCTGGTGGGAAGCAAGCCCACACCTGGTTTGCAAATAAAGTTTTATTGAAACGTGACCACACTCACTCACTGACATGTCTGTGTTCTGCACAACCTCCATACCCACCACCTCGTGCTTTACATCAAACAGATACAGACCTCGGCCTCAGATCATAACGCTCGTCCACAGGACTGTTCACCTGTGAACTGGAAAGGTCACAGATAAGAAAAATCAAAGTAACCTTCCTCTGGGGGAGACCCTGTTAAGAGGTGATCTATTTAATAGTGACATACCAGGCTTGGTGCCAGGTGCTGGACAAGAGCTCCTCCTGTTTTCTAACCCAGCCCATTCCAGAGGAAAAGTTGAGGCACATGGTGCACACTTGCCAGTGTCCCCCAAAGAGTCAGAGTCAGAGCCGAGTGGGCCCATGGGCTCATCGAATTCCATGGTTCAGTGCGGTGGGGGGGAGAATTTGAAGTGTGGGTCACCTGCCTGGGCCCACCTTCATTTGTGTGGAGCTGAGGCATTCAGAATTTCTCTGTGGCATCCCTTCAGGCCCCGTGCCACCTTTGTGGGATGGCTACCCTGCTTTGCCAGGCCAGCCTGAGAGCCTGAGTGCAAGGGGTGGACAAGGGAGTCCACTAGAGGAGCCAGCAGGTCCACAAGGCAGAGCCTGGCAACACTGGACAGGATGACACAGAGCAGGCTCCCAGTTACCAAGGATGGGTGCATCCTTAGCTGTTGTCCACAACAGTAGTCGGGTGGCCAGAAGTCCCAGGCCAGTGTGCTCAGAGGTGGAAGTGACAGGCGGAACCAAGAAGGGGGGCGGGATAGTGAGTGTGACCAGGCACAGAAAAAGTAGTGCTGGGACAGCTGATCGAGAAATGTCAAAGAACATCCTCGTGCAGAATAACCAAATCTGCCTCCCGATCATGACCTCCTTTGATCAATACCCTCAGCAGCTGGTGGCATGTCCTGCGGACCCATAAGTAAGAAAGGCCACAGGAAAACATCATCACAGAAAACACTCAAAGGCTGATCCAGGGCCATGTTCCCTAAAGGGCTGTCCAGAGCAAGTGGCCTCAAATTCTCTAAGTGAGGCTGGATGGACAGCTGTTGGATCCTCAGAGCCTCTGGGGCAGCCAGGAAGCCTGGCCTGGGGTCAGCTCTGCACAGACTTGGTTGGACAGCTTGCTGCTGGCAGGAGCTGCGGTTTTGGAGGGGAGCCACACAGTGCCCCCCATTTGTGTCGACCTTTCTCCCATCTTCATCCTTTATATAGAGTTTCCTTTTTGCTTTCCTTGTGGCTTCATTTATCCTGTTGTTTCTCTTAAACCGTGACCATCAACTTGGGTGTTTAAATAAAATGCAGCTGCACACACCACGGTTGAAATGAGTCAGTTCCAAAGCCAGCAATCCACCTCCACCAGGGTCTCTCTCTTCTGGTTGGCCATTTCCGCTCCTCACAGAGGCCTGGCTCAGTGGAACTGTGGCCTAGGAAGAGGAAAAGACCTCTGGTAAGGACACAGGTTCCTTCTTTGACTGCTTAAGGAGTCTTCCCACCTACCCTGTGCTGTCCCCTGCTCTGATGGGGCTCAGTGAGCCCCTCTCAACAGGGCAGGACCTCAGAGAATCCCAGCATTGACTTCTGGTCAAGTCTGCTCATTATTGTTATTTGATTAAAAAATAAACTGAACTTGTAGCTCTTCTTCCTGTAAGGAGCAAGGCAAGAGCTCGATCACAAACCAACTTAAGGTCATGACAAGGAAATTTGTGGAAAATGAAGTACCTTGTTGTTATTGGAGAGTAAAAACTCAGACTGGCGACACTCATAACAGGGGCCGATCACAGGTTCCACAGATGGGAACCAGAGCTCTGAGATAGCAGCTCCTAGCACTTGACTGACTATGAGAAGGAGGACTCACGGGAAAAAGAACCCTGGCCACCATGTTTGAATTGTGGGAGAGTGTAAGAGAGGGCCTGTGAGTATGTGTGTCTGTGTTTCTGTGTGTGTCTGTATGTATCTGAATATGTGAATCTGATTGTGTATGTGTCTGTGTGTTTGTGTGTGTGTCTATTTGTGTCTGTGACTGGTTGTCGGTCTCTGTGTGTCTGTGTTTTTGTCTGTGTGTGTTTGTGTGTGCACACAGCTGTGTTTGGGTGTGTGCCTGTGTGTCTAAGTTTGTGTCTGCATGTGTGCACAGGTGTGCCTGTGTGTGTCCGTGTGTCTGTGTGTGTGCACACAGGTGCATCTGGGTGTGTCTGAGCATCTGTCTGTGTGTCTTTCCGCAGGTGTGTCTTCACGGCCACGTCCTCTTCAGCTGACGTTGGCCCGTTGCAGGGAGAGGCCACCCAAGTCCAGCTCACAAAGCCTGCAGATGTGAAGAGGAGGCGAGTGCGGAGTCTGAGTGTGCTCCTTCCTCGCAGCCTCCCAACAGCTTGCGGGGTGGGCACGGTTAACAAGCCCTGCAGCTGGCAGCTCTGTGCAGACATAATTGCGCAGGAATGGCGGGGGAGCTGGGGAACAAGGAGAAATAAAATAGATAACAAGCAAAGGGAAAAAGTAGCTCTGTAAACAAGCAGCATATTCCCCTCCGCAGAGCGAGTGCTGTGGCTGGAGGCGGTGTCTATATGCAGCTTGACTCCTAAGCCATAACGCAAACAGCTTCCAGATGCTTCCAGCCCCGACCTACTCGGGAATTCTGCCCTTCACAGATGCCTCTCCATGAGGGGGGTCTGTCTATAAGTAAGATGGGGTGGATTTTACTAATCACTCATTTCCAATCTTCCTGACGGGGACTTTTATTAATAAACTCGTTTCATCTGTCTCTTTGATTAGGAAGTTTAATCGCTCAGTCACGTGAGGGAGCTGGCTCAGGGCTGGGGTGGGTTGCCGTTTGTTGTGTGGGTGTGTTTGTGTTTTGTGCACACTCTCTTTGTTGGCATGTGGGGGTGGAAGGAAATGCATAAAATGCACAACAGCACGGTCCCTAAGTGGTTCCAGTTGTGGCCAGGCAGTGCAGGAGCTGAAGGGAGCCCTGGCTCACTGCCCCGGAGGCGACCAGAATGGGGTTGGGGACCAGAAGGGGACACTGCCATGGGGCCAGAGGGCTCAGTCTTCAATCCTCATCCTACATCTGGAGACTTGTCCTTCCACGAGGGCCACAGGCACAGCCTCTGTGGCTTTGCCTCTCTGCGAGTCTCTGTTTAAATGACAGATGGAAGGAAACAGTCTTGTGTCCCAGTGTTCCCTCGGGGCAGCAGTAGACGTGGGCCTTCCCTCTCTCCCTTCCTTTTCAGGGTTCCCTTTTGTTTGTTCTGGAATGCTCTTGTCAAGCTGGAGGAGAGAAAGCCAAGACACAGATTAAACCCATTACAAGTTTATGAGCTTCATCCTCATCAGGTACCATCACCGCCTGTCTGGGCAGCTGCTGTCTTTCTCTTCTAGTGCCCTGATGGCAATGTCACCCTCTTGCTCTCAGCCCTTCACACAGTGCCCTAATTCCAAGATTAGAAGCCAGTGTCTCGAATTCTGCTCTTGCACCTTAACTGTGCCATTGGTTCTCACGTAAAAACCTCCCTCTGGCCTCTGAGATCTTGCAAGTCCAGATCCTCCCTTCTGGCCCTGCCCAGGTTTCTTCCTCTCCTGGGCTCCTACCCACCCACTGCCCCTCCTTCCTGCAGCCCTTGTGGGGAGGACTTGCTGTCTCCCCAACCCCCAGCCTCATTCTCTCCACAGCGTAACCAGCACAAGTAAGTCTGAAGACCCTCGTCACCCACTGACCTCACACCAACTCTTCTTGTGGCCACACACACCCAGAACAGCATGCTGCCCATGACCCCACAGCTTCGCATACCTCATGGCCAGGCTGTGACTGGTCCCAATACTCCCCTGCCTTGGTTCCAACTCAGTAGGCAGCAAGGGACCTGTCCCTTCCTCACTAGCGAGGCAAACTTACCTTTCCAGGAATGTCGTGCAGGTCACCTCCTCAGCTGTCCCTCTGCCACTTACCAGTCCTCAGCAGGCAGGCAGAGGGCCTGTCCACGTCTGTCTTCCCTCCTGCCTTCCCAATACCTGCACACAGAACTCTCGACTGTCCTGGATGGGGTGGTTCGGCATGGCTTCTTAAGAGCCTATGCCCAGAGCTTGTCAACACTGAAATAAGTATCTACTGAGTAATTTCACTAGCCAAGGATTGGTCTTAGGGAGGCTAAATGACTTGCCTGAGACCCACAATGGGAAGTGGTGAAGCCAGGGTAAGCCCAGTCTTCCAAGAACTCAGGACCAACCTTGCACTCTTTGTCACCCCAGCCTGCCTTTCTGACCCCGCAGCCCTCGTCTGGGTCGCCTTCTGCCAGGCTACTCCCCGTGGTGGTACATTCATTTGATGAACTCTTAGGTAACCTGGATGTACTGAACCTCGGGGAGACTTGTTTTTACAAATGAAACTGTGCTGATATGAAGTCACACTGGATCTGGCTGGGCCCTGATCCGGCGACTGGTGCCCTTTCCAGAAGAGAGATTCTCAGCCAGTCCCAGGGAGGCAAAGCTTATGCAGAGACAAAGGCGCAGAGGGAGAGGCTGCTGCTGACCCAGGAAGGCTGGGTTCTTGTGTCTATAGGACAGATGTTGAAAGGATCCCACCTCAGAGCCCTCAAGGGATCAGGACCCTGGGAAGCTTTGATTTTGAACTTCTAGCCTGTAAGAGAATAAATTTCTGTTCTGTCAAGCAATGTGGTTTGTGATGATTTGCTGAGCAGCCCCAGAAATCTAACTCAGCAATTAAATGACCACCAACAGGGAGACTCACAAGTCACCTCTCCTCATCCTGCAAACTTATAGGGAAGTGAAGCTCCAAATCCAAACAGGAACTTGTGAAGCCAGTGCAGTTTGGAAAGGGAAATAAAATACTTGTGTCTGCTCAGTGGCTGACATTGCCACTGAAGCCTGGAGAGCTCTGTTTGCCCTGGTCCCTGAGGCAGAGGGCAAGCCATGCCCAGGCCTCCTCTAGAGCCAGGGGCTTCCCCGCGTCCCACTGCTGGCATTGGCACTCCCTGGCTAAACACCCCATGCCATGTTTGTGACTGGTCCAGATGACAGCATTAGACAGGGGCTCTGGAGGAACATGTGACACCTTTCATTTGATTGATTCTGAATACTCGTGATTTTAGATGCACTCTGAAGGAGTGCAATGAACACAGGACCTCCAGATCAGTTTCTTACTCCTTCCTGTGGTGTCACTGCCCATCTAACATACATGTGTGCTTTCATAAGTTGATGAAATCCTTGTAGGAGGGAGGGGCTACAAAAAAGGGTTGTGACAGAGCCTATGCACCAATCAGCGCGCTCCAGCTGCCACATGGTAACTTCAGAAGAATATCAGACCTGCACTGCTGTAGAAGCAGGCAACCTAGTATGACCTGAGTTGCAGGTGAGCAGGGACGAGGGGTAGGTTGCTAGACTGGCTGCCTAGGGGGCCTGGGTACAAAGTGTGAGGAGGCTATGGTTGGAGTGGTAAGGTGAGTCCTGTGGGCTGAACTCCAGCACATTTGAGCCTCTCCGACTGGTCCCCAGTGGGGCTTTAAGGCTTTAAGTGCAGGAAAGAACAATGACCATGCACATAGGCTGTGAAATTTCTGGACTATTCTTGATGGTCAGCATTTCCGACTGGACTGTCTGGGGCCTGCCACCCTGCAGGAGAAGGGCTTCTGCTGAACTAATAAAGAAATGATGTCTAGCCATCCCTCAGCTTCCTGGAGTCTGCCTTCAAATCTTGATCTGTCACTTCTTATTCCCCATGAAAAAAGTTACAGATAAAAGAGGAACAAGCAAGCAAGGTAAAATAAGCAAAAAAAAAAAAAAAAAGAAATCTACTCAATAAAAAGGCAAAGATAAAGTAGTAAAAATAGCGGTCGTGGTGAAAACAAAAAAGCCCAACCAGACAGAACCATCAGCGAAGGCCAGTCAGGGTCTCGCGGGTCTAGATGAGAGACAAATAAAGCAATAAAACATGTCCTCCTTCTCGAGCACAAGGTCCAGCCCAGCGCTGTTGAGGGCAGGGTGGCAGGTAAAGGTCTTGGGAGGAGGATGTTCACCAACGGCCTTCTCTTCTGCTCACGTGGTGGCCAGCTTGCCCCTGACTGCTGCTTAGTGACCAAGGGACATGAGCTCCAGCTGTAGCAGACACATACATACCTTGTGCTCTGGACTTTGCATCCTCAGGAGGCAGAAGGGTCAGAGGCACTTGACTTTGCTCTTTCACTTGCAGCAACCCCAGCACGTCCCCAGGAGGATTCTGGAAGGCAGAGGGCTCTGTGCACTCAGAGGTGCCACTGAGAGCTCCCACTGAGGGCTCCCATTCTTCTGCTTCCTCCTAACTGCTGCTTACTTGGACTCCAGCAGACTATCTTTTGCATCAATTTCTTCACCTAGCAAAGTGGGTTAGTAGAGATACCTACATCTAAAGACTTCTGGGATGATGAAATAAAATTCACAACACACCCTTAGTATGGGCTATGCAGAGTAAGTTATAGCTGTTATCCTGTATTGGCCTGTTCACAGGCACATAAAACACACTGAAGTCCACATGGGCGTGTGATGGAATGGAAAGAATAGGCTTCCCAGACAAAAGGGTCACTTTGAATCTGAACTTGCTGTTGCTAACTTTAAGGCCTCTCTGAGCCCCAGTTTCCAGACTAGACGTCTCTTGGTGCCCTGGCCAGGTCAAAACCAAGAGCAGGCAGGTGCTTCCAGAAGCTCGTTCACTCCACAGTGCTACTTCCTTTCTGTCCCAAGGGTTGAGGAAAAGTATCCTGCTGGTTCTGTAAGGGACAGCCTGCTACTGGCAGAAGCTGGCATTTAATGCAGCTTTGATTTTTTAACTTGAAGCTCTACAAACTAGATTGTTTCATTTGTTTTTTGATTGTAGCTTAAATACTCAAGGCAAAACAGGAAACGCCCAAGAAATTCTATTTATTTGTCTAAAGGTATGTGTATATAGTTAATGTCAAAGTGAAAATCATTTCACTGATGTGAAAAAATTCTCTTCTTAGGAGAGTCTGGAAGTATGATTTGGAAATGACTGGTTTCGAAAGAGGAGATGATGAAAACTCTGGGGACACACACAGTTTCAAGTATAAAACCCTCATAATATCGTGAAGGAAGATCCTTTGCAAGTGGGAGTAAATTCTGCGCTGCCCTCCCCAGGCCTGGGTTTCCACTTCAGACGGCGGAGCGAAGCCACGCCTGGCACGAGTCTTACACCTCCACCACCTTGTCTGCAACTTGTCTGTGAGTTCCCTTTTGGATTTTAATAAAAGAAACGTGTAACTAATATTTATCTTGTTGGTTTAGGCTTACTTTTTGTCCAGAGCATTTTAGGATATTTCTTTAAAAGAAGTATTATAAAAACAAAACAAAACAAAACAAGAGCCAGATTACTTCAATGACATTTTATTCTGACTCTAACGGATATTAATTTTGATATGAAAAGAAGTGGGGGCTGGGGTGTAGCTCAGTGGAAGAACACACTCTTAGCATGTGCAAGAGGTTGTGGGTTCAGGAAAAAGGGAGGAAAAAAGGAAAAAAAGAGAAAGGAAAGAGAAAGGGAGAGAGAGGCAAAAGGGAAAAGTTAGGAGTTTGAAACTATGTACCCATTTCCTAAAAATGTAATAATACATTCTTGATCTAGAGTGGCCCATCGAGAATCCAAAGCTGAGACAAAGTACTGACGTTACTCTGCCATCTTCGGCCACGACGCAAGGCTACGGACCAAAGTTTGGGTTGCGGCTCAGGTTGCAGTGCTGATGAGCACACACGGCCCTCTGTGAGCCTGGTGCTCAGGGGCATTGCATGGCTTGCCACCCCCTTCAGCTTGCTGTGCAAGGCAAGGTGGTCGAACCATTCCAACCAGAAGCAGAGCTAGGGCTAGTTTATGCACTGTCTGCCAAACCAGTGTCTGGGGACGTGCCAACTGTTGTTCTGGACAAGTGACCCTCGGCGTCCACGTGTCGTACTACATGTGGAGTCTTGTTCCCAAGGGAGCTTGCCTGGGCGTCAGTGCTCAGTGGGGAAACAGGGCTCTGTTCCACAGGCAACATGGACTGATTGTCTGTCCATGTGGCTTAGCTCCACTCTATGTCAACAGACACTGTGTAACCCGAGGTCCCACCCAAAAGCACACTTCACTCTCTGACTGGCACAAGACCCCCAGACAGCAAGACTGTCCTCCACAAGACAAACTCAGACCTCTTTGGGGGCAAATTAAATTCTTTACCAGGCACTGTCCCTGAGCTGTTAGCTAAGAGACCACTTGTCATCTGAAATACGCAGCCCAGGATTCTGCAAAGTGTGCAGCCTTGAAGCAGCCAGACTTGAGTGTGTGTTACACCACCACCACTGAACTGTGGCTTGGGACTTGATTTCACTTGGTTGACCTTGGCTGACTTAGTCCTTGTAATATTAGGATATTCACAATCCATCGCCATTTTTATTAAAATGCACTGTAGTTCCTTTGAGCTATATTAACCACTTATCTCTGTCAGCGTGGATTTCATCCATTCCTTTCTTCCATCAGTCAACACTCACCAGGCTTCTTCCATAACCCAATAGTAAGTGACTGATTGTGTTAGTGAAAAGAGTCCCTTGCATTCGGGTGGAGTCTGTAGACAGATTCATATATGCCCTGTCATAAGGCCAACAGCAGAGGCTTGCACAAGGGGCAGTAACTCTCATTAGTAAAGTCTCAGAGGGTTTCAAAGAGAAGGGGGCCCTTGAATTAGGCAAATGAAAAAGAGCTTGCACTGTGGGGAGGGGGTTCTCTGTGTGATTAATTCTATGTGTCAAGTTGACCGGGCTAGGAGCATGCAGGTTTCTGGTAAAACATCACTTTGGGTGCACATGTGAGGACCTGCCTGGAAGACACCAGCCCTTCAGTGAGTATGCTGAGGAAAGCAAGTTCCCTATCCTCCCCCAACACCCACTGTGAGCAGGATCACCCAAGCCACACAGGAACCTAAGGACCATGAAGGTAAGAATGCCACATGCACTTGGCTGGAGGTGAATATCCATCCTCTCTTATCCTGACAACAGAGCCCTTGGTCCTCAGCTCTTGGACTTGGACCAGAACTTATGACATTGGCTTTCCTAGGTCTCCACTTGTAAGAAATAAAGACCAGTGTTTCTGAGCCGCCTGGTTGTAGACTTTTGTTAAGGTAGCCTGCAGTGACTGGAGCACAGGCACAGGGAAGTTGTCTCTATGGGGGCATGAGAACAAAATGTACTGGGAACCTCCACGCTGAGCTGTGAGTGGCCTGGAGAGGTTGGTGAGGACTGTGAGCCTACCAGCAGTGTGAGCAGACCAGGGTCAGAGGGCAGGAGGGAGCCCAGGCAGTCCCACTGGGCCTGGGAGGCTCGGCCTGGAAGAGACTGGTTAGAGGGATATGGACCATGGGAGGCGGGAGGGAAGTTGGGAGGGAGGAGAGCTTGAAGATGGGAAGGGGGCTGGGCTGGTAGATTCTTGACCAGTAAAGTCACGAGGGTTTTTAGCAGCCCCTGAGCTTTCTCCTGCGAGTGTGGAAAGAACCAACAGTCAGGAATGGGCACGTGAGTGTGAGCAGCCTGGTTCAAGCCCCAGAGCTGACTGACTGTCGGTGCCTGGGGCACCTGTGCGTCCATGTCCCGGTGCCTCTGCAAAAGAAAGTGGAGAAACCATACCTCTCCCTCTTCGCTTTAGTGCAGCTGTGGAGACGAAGAGCACTGTCAGGAAAGTGCTCACCTCACCAGCTTTCCTGCCCCTCCTCCTCTGCCCTGGGCTGCATGTCAGGCTGCCCTCTCCCCCAGAGCCTCTCAGAATCACAGCACCCCCAGAACCCTGATTCTCAATGGGGGCCCCAGCGAAGGCCGTGCTGGGTCACCCACACAGCAGACCCCACGGCTCTGGAGCTCAGCTCCTACCTGTTCATCCTGCATCTACATCTCATGTGTGCTCAGAACACCGAAGTGAGGTGTTCCCCAACAATCACAATGCCATGCTGAGTGGGAAACAATCCCACCATTCAAAGGCCTGTTTTCCAGCACTTCCTCAGGCTGCTGCACATGCCGGCCTAACACGCAGATCTGCAGCACCTCTGGAAACCTCCCAGTTCTGCCCTCCTTGTGAAGATATCAACCCACAGGCACAAATAGCATCCCGAGTGCCAGGGACAAAAATCCACAGGAAGTCACATTCAACACATGCATGAGCCCACTGAGCTTGTATTTTAAAATTCTATGCCTTCATTCCCTTCAGAAGGAAAGGCTGCTGCAGTGAAATTCTGTTTTAAGAAATAACCTAAAAAAATGCTTTAGGACTCGGCTGCCTGGGACACTCCCACTGTGATTTCTACCAGCATCACCTTCCCTGAGGTCTTGGCCTCCTGCACACCCAACATGAATTCTTCAGCTCCTGTTCCCTAATTCTTTTCACTTTTATCAGGAAAAGCTTTCTGTTGTTTTTTTTTCTCTTATGGTTGATGGAGGGGACTTTGTATCCTGTCAGAAGCTTGGCTGTAAGTAGAGAGTATATCAAAAACCACAAGTGGAAACTGGGGACATCCTTACCAGATGGCCCAGGCACACAGAGCCACCATGAAAGGCTATTCAAAACAATTAACTCAGATTCACGCTAAGCAGAAATAAACAATCACCCATTCAAGTGGGAATTAGTTCCACTGTCTTCATCCAAGTCATGAAACAAAGTTCTCCCAAGTTGGGCCACCTCCGGAAGTACCTTGCAGCACAGAACCAGGACACAGAGTTGCTTTGTCTGTTTCCTTGGTTGACATTTGCATTACTAATTGCTCTCTTCTAAAGCCTGTTGACACTTGGGTTGGTTTTGAATAGATCCCTAAGTGGCTCTCCAATCTTAAACAGGGCCATATCACCAACTGCAAACAAGTGGTCCTATCTGTTACCCTCTGCTGTGTGTTCCAAGCAATAGAGCAGAAATGCTTACGGGAGGAAAGTCTACACAAAAGAATAACTGCTGGGCCCACCCTCTGTCCTCCCTCTCCACTCTGCTGCTCCCCTGGGCTGCAGCTGTGGTGACCTGAGAGAGGAGCAGAGGGTCATTGCATGCACACCCGTCTTCTCCCTGATGGAGAGCCCTAAACCTGAGCCATGGAGCCCCATCCTGCCCTTCCACCCACTTCTGACCCCTCCCACCCTTGGAGACACTGGAGTCCTGAAGCCACTTGTGGACTGCCTGGCAATTGTGGGGCCACTCAACCTCGTCCCGCTGCACCTCACAAGACTCACGTTTGAAGATTTAGATGAGATTTGTGACTGCAAGTCAGTGGCATAATTAATTAACTGGCTACATGATGCATCCACCGCCTTTCTTCTTTAGAGCTCAGTGCTCAGAAGGGCTCAGCTGTGTAACAACTGGCATCACGAATTTGGACACATGGAGCATCGGGGAAGGGAAGAAAGGTTCAACAGGCTGGGCACTGTGACGGGCGAGAGTGCTACTCTCCCTGCTTGTCACTGACAGTCACCCCAGAGGCACCTGGCATTCAGCATCCTGGATACCGGTGGGTCTTACAGCGCCTGCCCTGGGCCTGAGTGAGAACAAACAGCCTTTTGCTGCTCCAGCTGTGGACCATGTACACCAAACTGCTTTTGGCTGCGAAAACCAACCCCATGCAAGTGCCCCTAACTTCATTTGCTTTCTAGGTCTGCTTCATAATCTATATTTTGCTCTGCTTAATGCGTTCTTCCCCACAGCTGCCAGATATCCAGTGGAGACACAGTGAATAACAGGATGACAGGACAAAACCCAGCATTAAGTGACAATCACCAACAAAGCACGCTTTGCCAGCACGGCCGTGGAGAGTGGGCTCCCCTCTCTGTTCCTCCCGAAAGGGCTTCCCCTTCCCTACCCACCTCCCTTCAAGTGTTTTCTCCTCCTGCCTGTCCTGTGATCTTCCAACTACATTCAGTGTCCTCCAAAAGCCACCCCTAGGCCCAGTCCCCTCAGGCACTGGGGTGATAATCTGTCTTTGTGCCCCAATGGCATGTGACTGTCACAGTGCAGGGCCACAGGAGGTGGCCGTTGGCCGTCCCTTTCTCTGCTGAACAGAAGCTCCTTGCCAGTGTGACCACTGGATTTTCAGCCCGGTGACCTGCAGTTATTAAGTGCTGAGTGAATGCCTACGGAATAAGTGACACCCTGCCGCTTTCCAGCTTCCTGTTGGGCAGCCAGAAGACCTGCTTTATTCCCGTTTCCATTTTCTGCATTTTGGAGATAAAGTGGCAACCACCCACCTCTCAAGACTGAAATAAACATCCCTCCAAAACATGTTTCAAATGGATTGACTACAGAAAAAGGCTCGACAATCGCATGGCCGATAAACACACTTGCAAATTATTTGAAAACCTTCTTGATGATCTGATAGAGTTGTTATGCATTGTGATCCTGCTACGTGTTTTACTGAGAGGAGAACTTGTTTTAATTCTGGTGGGACGGAGTCTCACTTCCCAGGCGGAGTCATTCCAGTGCGATCAGCCGGAATGTAACCATTTCTACAACTGCCGTCATCACCCTCACCACTTCTTGTAGAGGAATGCTTCGTAGCTAAGAATTTCTTTATAAAACAAAAATCAAGAAAGCGTCATGTTAGCTATGAAATCAAGGTGGGCAAAGAAAGCCACCTTGACAGACGATGTAATCCTTAGTGTGAGGGTTGGATAAGAGTTCACAGTCTAAACAAACTCCCTCATTTCTAATTAGACGGAATGGCACCACTTCCGTAGTCTGTTTAATTAAAGAATGAGCACACAGTTGTGACAACTGGCAAGATGGTCATTCTGTGCCACCTCAGCCTCAGCCACAGTGATGAAGGGACACATAGCTGGCACTGCTTTTAAAACGAGTTTGTAGTATAAACGGACTAGTTTCTGCAGTTTAGACCTACTTTCTTAAACATCTGACAGCACTGACTGTTCAGATTGGAAGACTTTTGATAACTGCAAAGGAAGACTGGGTGCTATCTGTTCTTATGGGGACAAATTACTTCATTTCCTGTAACTAACACGGATCATATTTTCTACAGAAATAAGAAGTTGCTAATCCCTCGACAGATACTGATTTGCTAATTTTAGGGCTCCACTATATAAAACCTCAAATGTTATAATTTTTATGAGAATATGAAAGTTGCGTTTGTAAAGTTATGACCAATGAGTTATGGTGATTGGGAAATTGTTTTTATATAAATAAAGCTCATTTAATTTATAACAGAAGGGAAGAGAGCAAGCTAGCAAACCCATGTCTGCTAGGTGAGGAAGCACATGTAAACACAGACACACCTTCCCAAACACTTATTTTACCTGTTTGGCTAAATATAAATGAATGCTTCTGATTAAAACCAACATATAAGCCATCAGGTTCATTTCAAAGGTAGTTTAAGAAACACAGCACAACATTAAACTGACTGCTATAACTTTAAGATAATTCCTTCCAGAACCAGGAAGGAATGTAAAACCATTCTTTCTACATGTCAACTGATGTTAACCTAATAACCGTGATTTCTTAGGCTAGGTTTTACACTATATTTTATTTTTGTCATAATATTGACACAATTAAGATAAGTGTGCATAATCTAATTTACCAGCGTGTTTCATTCTAAGTAACCTGAAGTCATGAAGGCTGTTGCATTACCCCTTTTAATCAGCCAAGCTTGAATTCTTATCAGTCCACTTTGCATTATGATGGAAGACATTGATTAAATTGGGCTTAATGGATTATCAGATATTGTCTTCCATGCAGTTCGTAAAGAATTAAGTTAATAATTTTCCAATCTTAAGGTCCAGAAAACTTGTTTTCTTTAATAGGGCATGATTTATTACTTGTACAATGATTAGTTTGATACGATGTATCACAATTAAATTTAGGAAGGTTGCTTGGTCACCGAAGAGAGTTAACATATGAAAGCGAATGTAATTCAAGGAAAAAGTTGCCCAGTTGCCATTTGTATTGTTATAAAATAAATACACTCAAGGTAAGAGGACAGTCAGCTGACAATAGAAAGCAGTACTGCTAAAGCTTATCCAGTGATGTGTACATATATGTATATGTATATGTGTGTATGAATATGTGTGTGTGTGTGTGTGTGTGTGTGTGTGTGTGTGTGTATGGAAACTCTGCAATGACTTCCAAACAACTTTTCAAACCAGCCGGTGAGATGATAAATAATATAAGAAAAATGCAGCCCTCTTCCTGGATACTTTAGGAGAATTGACTAATCTGAAAATGCTTATAAAAAGAAAATGTAAAGTCCTATTAAAGAAAAAAATCATCAAACTATGCCAGGTGAAATTTCATTTCAAAAGAGTATATACTAAGATACTTTTTAATTATGTGCAGAGAAATTTGGAATTTTCAGAACAGGACCTATAATGAGTCTCTCAGGTCTGCAAAGATTTCAATCTACTTTCAATGGCAATTATTGCCTTTTTTCCCAATTACCTTCTTTTCCCCTTAATCCTGCTTCATTTCTTCTAAAATTATCTCTACATTACTGCTTTCTCAAAAACATAGGAGCTGTCTATATATTGTGCAGTGTTCCTGTCCTGTAGCTCCTTTTAATCAAATAGAGCATTGTGTTGACTCTCAGCCCGCTCTTTCAAATTGTAAGCAAGACATTCACTCTGGAGTACCTGTGAATGAAACAACATATGCTATTGACCACATCGAACACAACCAATCTCCTAAAGATTAGTAAAAATGTAGTCAAAACATCTGGGTGACAGCAAGAAATTCAGAGGCTCACACAACAAGGCAGACTCTGAAGTCCTAAGGGCTTGTTTTCTATACACCCATAATTTGGACAATTGAACATTTTACTTTTTGTGTACATGGGGATTACTTGTTTCAAGGCATTTTGTACAAGACAGAAATCTGGTTTTGTTGAAGTTTGCATATTAATTCTTTCTATGTGTTTGGGTGTTTCAAACATGTATATTACAACATTTATTAAAGAGAAAGAAGGAAAGAAGGAAGGAAGGAAGGAAGGAAGGAAGGAAGGAAGGAAGGAAGGAAGGAAGGGAAAATATAAAACCAAAACTTCCTTGGAAAAGCATGGTTACTCCAAACAACTGCTTTCATTCTAAACATCTGAAACAGCATAGCAGCGACAGCTGCATTTGGGTAAATACATTAAATATACAGAAATATATAAAACTTAATCATGTCATTTATAGTGTGGCTGTTAAGCTGCAAATTGCACTGAAAAACATTTAAAAAAAATAAGGGAGACACCTCAGCAATCTGCCCACACAGCTCTTCTACATTAGACTGAGAAGAGATCCTGCATTGGAGGGAACCAGATTGGATCCAGTTCATAACCAGAGCTGGACTACTGCTCAGTTCTTACCATGCCTCACGCAGCGCTGGGGACGCACCAGCCAGAGATGTGGTGGAAGGAAGGTCTGGAGTGGGCAGGGGTCTTGCCAGATGATCAAGAAGCTGGGAACAACCCCAGAAGGAGCAGGTTCTTGGTTTGGTGGGGCTGGGAAGGGCGGATGTGGGGGCCTCTTCCAGTGTAAAATGGGTTACATGACCGCACCAGACTCTCTAGGCTCGGCAGTCAGTGACAGACAAGCCTCCTGTGCCCTTGTTGAATGGTTAGATCAGCTGAAGGTACGGACTGCTCACCTGGGCAGGAGCACAGGTGCCCACAGTCATAAATCTTACTTTTACGTGAGACTTTCAAGCTGACCACATCCGCAGTCTACTTGTCCCCTCTCCTTTCAGCCGTCGCAGTTGTCGGGATCCTTAACAAAGGACAAGCCCTGGACTGCCCAGAGGAAGAGGGAGGATCACCCTTTCTCTCCTTAAATTGTGCTACACACCCAATGCAGGCATCAGGACAGCCTTCTCCCCAAAGGGACACTGCATTCTGGCCAAGTTTTTGATTTCTGGACAATTGGGGCAGAGGTGGCTGTTTAGTTGGCAGTATTTATGGCACATTTGTGGACAACATTGAAAGCCTGTAGCATTAGCACTTAAAAAACTCCGTGTGGGTTTGCACATCAAATCTAGCTCAACATTTTAGGGCCCATAAGGTTAAATCCAAGAAGATTCCATGTTAGCTCAACATAAATTTGGAAATTTATCACAAGGCTGTAATAAATGTTCTCCCCGACTTGTCTTGACTGTAACAACAACTAACATTTCTGCAGTGGTAGATGCCAGGTGCTGCCTTACCTGCTTCGCTGTAGGTAAATCCTCTACCCCCTACCTGGTGAGGAAATGGACCCAGGGAAGCTGAGAGGTTTGCCCAATGTCATAGTCATGGGTAGACAGTGCAGGTCACACAGTCTATCCTGGTCAAGGCCCCCCACCCCCCCACCCCACCACAAACACATCTCAGCACCAAGGAGGATGGATCAGCTCACACCTTCTGAAAGCTCTGTGCCACATGAAGCAGGCGCACATCCTGTGAACAACGAAAACACACATGGCCGGTGTGTCTTCTGGACCAGACACAATTCATGTGTCCTAGTTCTAAGGGATCAGCAGATTGCACCACAGACGTACTGAATGATTCTGCTTCCGACCCCATTCTCTGGAGACACCTTGCCTTGGAGCATCAGCCAGAACCCTCTCTGTGAAATACTCACCACCATTGCCCACAGAAGTACCGGTGAGGGGCCCTTCCTTTGTGTCACAACCAAGTCAGGAACCTCGAGGGCTTTCTGTGGCTCTCCCTCACCCAGCTGCTAGGACTGCACCACTGCCACTGAAGCAGAGAGACCAAGTGCTGGGGCCAACAGTGGGGAACAATGACAAAAAAATATTCCCCCAACAAGAGCTGCAAATACAAACAGTGCCCACCATGCAGAAATTGCCTTGGCATGTGGGTCATTGGTGATTTCATTTGTAAGTAATGTTGTGATTGTCACAGATTATATGTTGCTCTCCTCCCCTGACATTTGTTGTACAGCAGGATTGATTTTTGTGCTCCAGTATGAAAAGGTCACTTTGATCAATGCAGTGTAATTGGCACTAAATTAGGATCATATCAGGTTATTTTGCTATTTAATGATGAAATATTAAAGAAAAGCATGGGTAGATTGCAAGCACTAACGTGCACTTTAAACCTGCTGTAATGATGCTTTATTTTGTAAGAAAAATGGAGAGAAAACAACCAAAGTGCCGAAAATGACTGTGAAGTATTGGAAGAGTGGCCCAGAATTATATATTTTCGTTTGAGATAGACTGAAAGCCCCAGACACAAAACACCAAGCCCAGCAGTCAGTCCTGCTCCGCTGCACAGAGAGAAGCCTTATAAAGGAAGCCCGTTGATGGCTGTGCTCATTACGTGCTAGTTAGAAGTGTTAAGCCTTTTCATTCTGCATATAGTAATTATGCTAGAAACATTTGTGTGCTCTGCACTCTGCATCCACTTATTAGACAAACCCCAGCCTTTGGAAATCTGCAACTTGCTTGCGGCCCTCGTTCAAATGCTCTCCTGCTTCCGTAGGGTGGTTTGGTCCCCGCCTGGAGTCCAGGTTTGCACCTAAAGTAATTATAAACATTGCAAGGAGTGTTAAATACCAAGTGTTATTTTCTCTATTGTAAATAGACACATTGCCCCGTTATTCAGAAACGTTGTTGAGTGAGAAAAAGCTGCATAAGATTATATTTTCAAGTGCAGCTAACGTTTGCAGGAAATGTGTTTGGCGCTCTGCTGCCATTAAGTGTGTTAGCTGCATCAACTTAACCGGCTCTAAGAGATGTTAACCTTTTTAACAGGTAGAAAGATGGAACTGCAAATATTGATGAAGTAATCCAGGGCAGGGCTTAATCGAGAGGGGAGGGGGTGGTCACATCCACAGCAGTGACAGCAGGAGAAGGCAGTGTCTGGCGCCCTAGCAGTGCCCAGCAGAGAGCATGGCTCCTGGTGGCTGAAGTCTGTGTCCCAAGGAATCTTCCAGTCATTTTCAATGTCCATTTTGGGCTTTAAGGATAACCAAAGAACAAAGACATGTTAAAAACAAGATTTTACATGACGTCTGACACCTGAGTTGCACTAGTCCTTTTTCTCCAGAAATGAAATGACAGCCATCATTCCAGGCCAGGAAACACTTTTTTTTTGGTTTTTTTGTATCAGCACTTGTTATGGGTTGGATGTGTCCCCAAAGTATGTTGAAGTCCTATTCCCTGGCACCTGAAAGTGTGACCTCACTTGGAAATAGGGTTTTCAGATGTGATCAAGTTAAGATGTGACTCTGGACAGGTGTTCCTAGAAAAGAAAGAACAGGGAGCTGGGGGCACACACACACACACACACACACGAGACTCAGGAGGAGGCCACCTGAGGACAGAGGCAGCCTGAGAGAGCGCTACTCTTTCAGCAACTTGATTTTGGACTTCTGGCCTCCACACCTGTGAGACAATAAAGTGTGGCATTAACACAGTGTCACACTTATACTTTGGCCAAAGATGACCTTGGTTGTTACATTGTTCCCTGTTCCACTGTGTTATCTTGGTCCCTTTTTACATCTGTGTGGGTTCGTGGTAAGTATTCATGCACTGAGCTTCTCCACGGACACCAGAATCCCCCGTGGTGATTTCTAGACATCTCTACACGATTCGTTCTCTCCTTGTTCTACACACATTTAAGGAAATCTTCCATGACCCAGGCACTTCACTCTAGAGATCCTTCTCAGGCTCTCAGAGGAGGAAACAGTGAAAACTTAAAGACATCTGGATGTGAGTTCAATGTGCAACCTGTGCCCAGAGAGAATGGAAGAGGCCTCGAGCAGGATACTCCAGGGGACACTTGGAATTCTCAGAATACACCAAAGTGGGCCAGGACGTCTGCAGGTCCACACACGCACACAGCATCACGAGCAGACTGAGCAAGCCCACTGGAGAAAAGAGACCCAGAGAGACTGGGGGATCTGAGCAGCTCTGGGACTCCCTCATACACATGTCCAGAGGAGGCTGGCAAGGTGTGGGCTGAAGAGGCAAGACACAGTCAGTGGGAGGCCACAAAGGCTGAGAATGTGGACTTTTTAGATGGGATTAACATTCACATCAGTGGACTTCGAGAAAGCAGATGGCCCTCTGCAATGAGGGCCTTGGATTCTGCCTTGGATTCTGGCCACAGAGCCAGGGCTGTCCCGTCCCCCAGCCTGTGGTCTGCCTGCAGTGCAGACTTACCAATGTCCACAGTCCTTTGAGCCTCTTCCTTGACACAATGGCCAATTATGGTTACAACCAGCAGTGGAAGCCCCAAGAGTGCTGGCAGCCTGTTCATGCACACACTCCATAGTCATTCCGGTGCACACACAGCCCTGCTTCCCCCAGCCTTCCAGATCTGCAGATTTGACCAACAGCAGACAGAAGCCTCAGAAAGTGGCTTCTGTCTGGAACATGTACGGCCTTTTCCCATGTTGTCATTCCCTAAACAGCACAGTGTAGCAACTCTTCACATAGCACTTAGGTTGTAATAGGTATTATAAGTAACCCAGAGATGATTTAAAGTGAACAGGAGTGTGTGTGAAGGCTGCATGCAAATAAAATATGCGGTTTTATATAAGGGACTTGAGTGGCTACAGAGTTTGATATCCTTGGGGAGATCCTGGGACCTGCCCCTCAGGGATGCTAAGGGTGTCTATTTGCAACAGACTTGCCTGCTCCTATTACATAGCAGCAATATGACTCCCTGGTTCAAAGACAGTTTTGAATTTCCTAGTTCAAAGACACTCTCTCCCCAACTTCCAAATGCCAGCCGTCAGCATATGGATCAAACAGCAAACAGGACCAAACTTTGGCCTTGGTAGAAGTGTCCCTTGATGACATAAGGTTGCAACTGGGGGAGGGTACAGAAAGGGGGCATCTCTACCTCATCCTGGTTCCTGACCCATGTATTCCTACACCAGATCCACTGCTCTGTTTCCGTTGGCCCCATGTGACCCACATCTTGAAGAAGAACTTCCCAGCACAGTTCAGTGTTGTCCTGAGTTGGCCTCTCTCTGAACACTTGCTAGGTCATTGGCACCTCCTGGCACACAGGCTGCTTCTGGGAGATGCTCTGTACAGATGCCCTGGGTCCTCTGCCCCTGTCCCAGCCTCTTCAGGACAGGGCTCATGCAGCCATGGAGGGTTCCATGCTAGTCAGTCAGGAACTCTTGTGTCCTCAGACTGTACCGCCATCTGGGAGCTGCAGACGGAGGAAGCAAACACGTGCAAAGAGTAGCTGCTGATTTCCATGAATATGAGCCAGTTTTCTCCCCAGTGTGGGAGGGGTTTCATGTCTTTTACTTGCACACAAGTGACCATCAGGTCTCCTTCATGCTGGGACACAGGGAGGAGTGACTCTGGTCTATGAAATTGCCCTTCTAGACAAACCCTAGCATCGACAGACCACAGGTAAGAGGAAGCTGACATTATGAACTAATGTGGTCTCCAACCAGAACCTCCACCTGAGGGCCGTTGAACAAGCTCAGAGTCAGAGCTGCCAAGACCAGAGACCTGGCTGCCCTGAGGGCGGGGTGAATATGCTGTGCACTGGGCTGGCAGGCACAGAACATGAGGGTCTGCTCCCTGAGCCCCTTCCCAGCCCGCATGTGTCATGACCACCAGCTCTGCATTTCCTTTTGAACGGAAGACACTGACGGTGCCCAGTTTGTGAGCACACCTCTGGCCAGGCCAGGCTCTCTGTCTCCACAAGCCGGTCATTTCTGTAAGACAGAAAATAGTTCTCCATCCAGAGAGGCCTGAGAGTCTACATGGCAGCTGTGCCATCCAGCTTCCACAAGCTCCACCCAGCACTGTGTTCATCCTACCACATCTGGCGCCATTATGTTTGCTGATTGACAAAGTCTGGGGTAAGACAGCTTGCCCCTCAGTCCCCCAAAACAAAATGAGGATATACAAGTCACAGGCTTCGTGCTGGCCTTGTCTCTGGTCTTATTCTTTTGTCCTCTCTATCAGGTTGTTTCAGCCATTTTATTGTCTCACTGGTGTTTTGCACCCCTCAATTGATTTGTGAGGGTGACATGTTCTACAAATGCCCACGTGCCTCAGACCTGCAGACCTCAGACCTCAGCTGCAGAGGGGCTGCTACATTGAATGGATTTGACCAGGTCTCTGTTCCCAGCCCAAGGTAAACTACAACTTAGATTCCACCTGAGTCCTGTAACTTCTTGTCCAATCCAGGAACCTCAAATGCTCAAAGCGAGACAGGCAAGAGAAGCTGCTGAGCACTTCTGGGGTCTGACATGGAGAGGGCACCTCCTACCTGATGACCTCTCGGGTTTGTTCCCTCCACCTCCTCCCCAACCCTGCTTTTTCCTTGGATTTGGTTACTGTCTTAATACATTCAGGCGTTATAATAAAATGCTTTACACTGGGCAAGCTACAAATATAGAAATTCATTCCCAAAGTTCTAGAGACTGGGAAATCCAAATCCAGGCACTGGCAGATTTGGTGTGTGGTGAGGTAATTTTCAGCTGTGTAGGTGGCACCTTTTGCTGGCCTGAAGAAGCTTTGGGACTTCTGCAAGCTATTTTATGATGTCACTAATTCTAGCCATCATGACAATCAAAGGCTAAGATCCTACCTCTTCTGATTATCACACTGGGATTAAGCTTCAATGTGTCTGTTTTGAGGGGCACATTCAGAGTATAGCAGACACCAAACCCTTTCTTTAAACTAAATTCTACAAAGAATGCAGATGCACAAGGAAATAGACATGCCGTGCTCCCTGAGCAATCCCATGGCCCAGGAGACATGGAGAAGTCCTCCAGTGTGGGAGACAAGGGGACCAGCTCTGTGCAGACCCTTTACTTCCCAGCAGGTGCCCTGTGTGCTGTGTTGTCATGAGTATTGAAATAAGCATGGCTGCAACAAGGCCTGAGAAGAGCAGTGGAAGTTCTCAGCTCCACTGTGCCCTAGGCAGCGAACCCAGCAGAGCGATAGCCTGCAGAAGAGCCGTCAAAGAGGTGCACAGAGCACCTGGCCCTGATGTGGACATGCTGAGGGCCTTGTGGCTCCATGAGATCTCCACACGATCCCAGATGGCTCACCTGGGGAGTGGCAGAGTGTGACAGGATCAGGAGGTGTGTCTGGGAGGCACCTGTTCCAGTGGAAGTTCTGTTTACCTAGTTTACAGGCCATGCAATTCTTAGGTTTTTGACTTTTTAATATACTTATGCACAGAAAGTATTTTTAAAACTTGTACCACTTCACTTCTCCAGAGTGTAGTATTACAAGGTAAACTAGTCAATTGGTGATAATTTGATATCAAAAAAATCTACTATTTAAAATGCACCGCATGAATTGGGTTAACTTAATTTTAGTCAAGAACTATAGCTATATCTAGAATTTACTCCCCACAATCTTTCTATGCTAGTTTATTATTTAGTTCCATGGTCTATACTTAAATGCTAAAATCAATCTAGTTGAGTGACTTCAAAGACATTTTAACTATAAACTGAAATACAAATGCACACACTGTTGTGCGGGAAATGGCTTATCTATGTGCATATGGATAGCTGGACCTCACCCAGTGTGAAAAGACCACTTACAACCACTCCCAACTTCTTCCGAAGGATAATGTTAGAGGCTCCTAGGTGGCTACTTCTGACCTATGATGAGAGGAGATAAAATTTCTCTGAGCCATTCCTACATGTGGAATCACCCCCATCCAGAAGCTTCTGACAACGTTAGTTCTCTTGTCTAAAAGAAATGCATGTACTTGTAAAAATCAAATTGTATGATACAAACCATTTTAAGGTTAACAATAGAAAAGTGCAAAAAATAAAACATGCATCTTTCATAACCTACTTCCCCGAAATAACCACTATTCGTGTTTTGGCTTATAAATAAATTCAACATATTTTATCATATACCACACGCAACTTAAGTCTTTCAGTTTTTGGAAGTGATTTTCTATTGACTAATCCAGAGGCACACAGTTGTAAAATAGTCCTGCAGGGGTTACTTAGGAAAATGCAGGGTCCTGCCCAAAGGTCATAGCTTGCAGCCCTACAGGCTCATTATTTTATTATTTGCCCATGTCCCCAGGGCGTTGTGGCACCATCTGCCTTGACCTTCAGGTCTAGGCATTGCTGACATGTTTCCCTGCTGGAGCGTAGGACTTAGGGTCCACTTGCCACAAACTTCTCTTTCACTTCTCCTAAGTACAGCCGTAACCTAATTTCAGATGGCTGCATTCCCAGGGGTTGTGTTTATTATAATAAGTTGTTACAATGTGAGTTATTCACAGTGAAGTTACTCACACTACTGTATAATAGTATTTTCTTTTTTTGCAAAATCTTTTACTCCCCCACTCCTATCAGAGTCACACAAGGAAAGGAGTGGAGCAGAAATTAACTCAAACTTCTACAAATTCACACTCATAACTTTGAATTCTTTGAGTTTCACCACAGTATGGATTGATAAACCCAGGATGCAGAGCACCCACCCCTCAGAGAAGCCAGCTCTGTCCCCTGTGCTCACCCGCAGCCCAGCCCTCCGACCTGACCTGACCTCAGTCCCGGAGCTCTGGGCTTCCCAGAATGTCACAACAGCAGGACTCACAGCACATCCCCTGTCCTGACCTTCTGTACAATGCTTCTCTTCTCTTTTACTTTTGATATCAATTTGCTTTCTAACTCACAAATGGAAGTTGTATGTACCTTTCTGTGGACTTCATGCTGTTCTAAAATACGTCTACAGCACGGACTGCCTGAATCAAGGTAATCAGCAGGCATCACTGACATCTCTGCTTTTTGTGCTGAGAACACTCGCAGTCTGCTCTCAGTGATTCCAAGAGGACGATGTGCTCTTGCAACTATCAGCACCACACTCGCTGGAAATCACTCACATTTTTTCCTTCTACCTCACTGAGATGTCGCCTTCCCTGACCAACCTCTCCCCAAACTACCCCAGCCCCGGGACACCCCCATTCCACTGTCTTCAGCACAATCTCCTGACACATGTTACTCAATGCACCAATGGCTCCTTTTTTGGTGAATATTAATTTTTTAAAAAAAATTTATAGCATAAATGAATAGTGCAAAGGGGTTTAATGGCAATGTTCACACACATGTATTCAGTGTTCTTTGACCAAATTCACCCTATCTATATTACTCTTTCTCTGTCCTCATGTTTTTAACAGTTTTGGGTGGGATTCATTGTGTTATTTTCATATACATATACAAGGTACTTCTGTCATATTAACCTCCTTGTCACCCTCTCCTTCCCCCCTCCTTCAACACACTGATCCCTCACCCCAAAATAGTCTTCCCTTTTATAGTCATGTCATACTATTATGTTTTTAGGTCTAGATTCTTTATATGAGCAAAAACATTTGATATTTGTCTTTCTGAGCTTAGGTATTCTCATGTAACATGATGGTCTCTCGTTCCAACCGTTTTCCTGCAAACAACATAATTTCATTCTTCTTTATTGCTGAATAATGCTCCACTGTGTATACATAGCACATTTCTTTATCTATTCATCTGGTGATCATGAATAGCACAGCAATAAACACGGGTGTCCAAGCGACTCTAAAGTGTGTAGACTTACACTCCTTTGGGTATGCCCAAGACTTGTATAGCAGGGTCATACGGTAGTTCTAGTTTTAGTTTACTCTCCCACCAAAGAGTTTCTTCTCCCCATGTCCTCACCAGCAATGGTTGTGGACTGTTCTCTTGGCAACAGCCATTCTGACTGGGGTGCATAGTTTTGATTTGCATTTCCTTTATCCTAAAGATGTTGATGGTTTCCTAATGTCTTTATTAGTCATTAGAACTTCTGTTGAGAAGAGGTTCATTTACCATTTGTTAATGATAAATGGCTCAATGTATTTACCATTGAACTGTTTGTTCTTTTGGTGTTTAATATTTTGAGCTGTTTATATTTTCTGGGTATGAATACTTTGTCCCATGGATAGCTTGCAAAGATGATGTCCTATTCTGTGAGTTGTGCATGGACTCTGGTGATTGGTTCCTTTGATGTGAAAAAGTATTTCAATTTGATGCAATCTCATTTGTTAATTCTTGCTCTTATTTCCTAGGCAACTGGAGTCTTATTCAGAAAATGATTGCCTACACCTATATCTTCCATTGCTTTCCTGTAGCAGCTTCAAAGCTTTAGTTCTTACACTAAGATCTTTGGTACGTTTGGGGATGATGTTTGTACAGGGGAAAGACATGGGTCTAGTTTTAGTCCTCCACACAAGGACATCCAGTTTGCCAACACCCCTTATTGAAGATACTCTCTATTCCCCAATGTATGCATTTGTCTGTTTTGTCAAAAATCAGATGATTGTAGGTGTATGGGCATGCTTCTGGATCATCTGTTCTATTCCATTGGCTTACGTGTCTGTTTTTGTGCCATAGGCAAAAACCATGCTGTTTCTGTTACCATGACTCTGTAGTGTGATTTAAAGTGGGGTATTGTGATGTACTCGGCATCGATATTTCGCTCAGGATTACTTTTACTATTCAGGGTCTTTTCTGTTTCCATATCAACTTCAGTATTGATTTGTCTACTTTTGTGAAGAGTGACATTGGGATTTTGATGGGGATTACATTGAATCTGTAATTGCTTTTGGTAGGAGAGCCATTTTCACAATATTAATTCTGTCAATCCATGAACATGGGAGGTCTTTCCATCTTCTTGTGTCTTCTGCAATCTCCTTTCTCAATATTATGTTTTCATTGACATGGACTTTCACACTTTTAAGTTTATTCTTATATTTTTGAGGCTATTGTGAATGAAATTGCTTTCCTGTTTTCGTTCTCTGCCTGTTTATTGTTGATAGATAGAAAAGCTACTGATTTTTGTATGTTGACTTTGTATCTTGCTTCTTGCCAAACTGTTCGTCAGATCTAAGAGTTTTTAATGAGTCTTTAGAGGCTTTCAAGGATGGAATCACATAATCTGCAAACAGGGTTGCTTCCACTCTTTCCTATCCTATCTGCATCCTTTTGTTCATTTCTTTGCCTAATTGCTTTGGCACTATGTTAAATAAGAGCTGACAGGATGGACAGCGTTGCCTCATTTCTGACTATTGGAAATTATTTCAGTTTTTCCCATGTCGTACAGCGTTGGCTGTAGGTTTGTCCTGTGCAGCCTTTACTACACTGAGGTACAGGCCATCTATGCCTACATTCTTCAGAGCTTTCATCTTGAAGGGATGATGAATTTTCACACAGGCTTTTTCTGAGTCTACTGAGTTTATCATGAATTTTGTCCTTTTTTCTCTTCATGTACTGTATTACATTTGCTGAGTTCTGTGTTGAACCAACCTTGTATGCCTAGAATAAAACAAAGTTGAGCATGATGTAAAATATTTTAGTGTGTCGTTGAATTTAGTTTGCAGGTATTTTATTGAGAATTTTTGCATCTATGTTCTTCAAAGAAATTGGTCCATAATTTTCTTTTTGTTGTTGTTGTGTTGTTTTCTGCTTTGGTTATCAGGGTAATACTGGCCTCATAGAGTGAGTTTGATAGAGTTCTGGGCTCTTTATTTGAAGACTTTTTATTGCAATTTCAATATCATTGCTTGTTATAGATCTGTTTAAGTGGTTTATATCTTCTTGGGTCAGTTTAGGTGTCTTGAAGTTGACCTACTTATTTCAGATTTTCTAGTTTCTTAGAATATAATTTTTAAGTATTTCTTAATGATCCTCTGAATGTTGTGTGTTTGTTGTGATATCTGTTTTTTCATCTCTAATTTTAGTAATTTGGGTCTTCTCTCTTGTGGTTAGGGTAGCTCATGGTTCTTCAATCTTGTTTATCTTTTCAAAGAATCAATTTTTTGTTTCATTGGCTTTTTGTATTTTTTTCTAGTCTCCATTTCTTTCATTTCTGTCCTGATCTTTATTATTTCTTTCTATCTACTAATTTGGGGTTTGGCTTGTTCTTGCTTTTCTATGAGTTTGAGGTGCATCATGAGGTAATTTATTTAAGATATTGCTGGTTTTCACAATAAATCTGTGTTTTTCTTTGTCAGTAAGGTGCATTTCCAACAAACAAAAAATGGTTGGATCTTTAATACAACCTGCCAGTCTGTGTCTTTTGATTGGCAAATTGAGACTATTAACATTTAGAGTTATTATTGAAAGGTACATACTAATTCATATCTTTTCTTGCTTTTGTAATGTTTGGTACTTTCCTAATCCTCATTTGCTTATCAACTTGTCTATTGAGATTTATTCTTTCCTGTATTATCTTGGTTGTGCTTTTATCTTCCTCTTCTGTGTATAAGACACCTTAAAGTATTTTCTGCAGTGCTGGTTTAATGGTGATGAATTCCTTTAGTTTTTGTTTATTGTGAAAGGTTTTTACATCTTCTTAAATGATGACGGATAACTTTGCTGGACACACTATTCTAGGTTGACAGTTATTTTCTTTCAGGGCTTGAAATACTTTTCCATGCCTTCCTGGTTAATAGAATTTCTGCAGAGAAATCTTCTGTTATTCTGATGAATTTGCCTTCATATGTGATTTAGAACTTCTCTCCTGAGCTTTCAATAATCTGTTCTTGTTCTGTATGTTGAATGTTCTCTCTATACTTTGTCTTAGAGTGGTTCTTTTCTGATCTTCTCTGTTGGGTTTCCTAAAAGCCTCCTGTACCTGTATGGATGTTCTTTCTTGAGATTTTTGAGATGTTCTCATGTTACCTTATCAAAAATGTTTTTTATCCCTTTAGCTTGCACCTCTCCTCCAATGACCATGATTTGTAGGTTTGTTCTTTTGGTTGTGTCCCAAAGGTTTTACATTTTCCACTTGTACTTCTTCATATTTATTTTTTGCATTCTTCTGGCTGTCCTAATATATCTACCTCTTCTTCAATCCCTGATATTCTGTCTTCAATTTGATCCAGTTTCTTAGAGAGGTTTTCAACTTAGTTTTTCACTTGACTTATTGAGGTTTTCATTCCCAGAATTTTAGTTTGATTTTTATTCAGAATTTCTGTATTTTTATTGAATTCCTCTTTCATATCCTGCATTGTCTTCCTTATTTCACTCAGTTGTTTATTTACATTCTCTTTATGCATGTCCTCTTTTAATTTATTGATCATTCTTATAATCATGCTTTAGAGTTCTTTAATTGGCTTTCATTTCTTC
The DNA here is from genome assembly GCF_047511655.1 of Castor canadensis. Lineage (NCBI taxonomy): Eukaryota > Metazoa > Chordata > Mammalia > Rodentia > Castoridae > Castor > Castor canadensis. The sequence continues at coordinate 1,673,934 of NC_133389.1, read as the reverse complement.
TTTTTTGTGGTACTGGGACTTGAATTCAGGGCCTTATGCTTGTGTCTTTTCCTCTTCACTATACTTTGTATCTGTTACTGTGAGTTTGTTGACATTCTGAGGTGTCACGTTATCTTGTTTTTTTCATATTTTTTGTGTTTCTGTGTTGAAATGTATGCATCTGAGGTCAAGGCATTGTGGGAAGTTTTAAACTCCCTTAGTCAGTCAGTTGGAGTGCTCTCGGTGTTCAGGCAGGACTGCGTAGTGGCAGAGTTGAGGTTTAGTGTCTCTAAACCATTCACTGGAATGGGAGATAGCTCAGTAGACAAATGTTTTTCCATGTACTTATGGCACTAGGCCTGATTCTGAGCACCACTCAGAGGAAAACCAGCTGGCGCCTCTTGTAGTTCCTTGGGTATGGGTTGACACTATATGTGGTTTAAGCATAGGACTGGTCAAGGGTCAGCAGTCCACTTGTGTGCTGCTTTCACCTTAGAATCTCCCTTTCTTTGTGTTAGGAAGCCAATGCTGGCCACATGGAGTTTTGTAGTATATGGGTCAGGCAAGTTCCACTTGCTACACAGTCCCTTAATTTGTTTCCCCCCAGGGGCAACACATGTAGAATCCTGTGTCCCTCAAATGTGACTGATAGTGGAACAACAGAGGACTGGTGGTGGAGAACTTAAGGCCTTGGGTGTTCTGTCTGCAGGTCTCAGTTTTTCAGACCTTGCCCAGAGGTTGTCACCCTGGAAGGGGGGAGGCTAGAAATTATCTCATGATCCCTGGGTTCTATGCTGAGAGCTCTCAGCCCCATCTGGCAGCAAGCATCCATGGCCAACAGGTAACTCTGGGATGTCAAGCACTCTGTCAGCCCTGGGCTTGTTTCTGCTGTGATACTGTGCTATTGGGTTTGCTCTTGCCAGGGAGAATCGGGCCACTGACCACCATGCCCAAGCTCCCCTGTCCACAGTCCTTCTCAGTGCTGTTTACCACCACTGTGGCAGGCTGTTCCATGACTCCCTGAGCCACAGTGTTCCTTGGGTTTCAAGTCCACTCTGTAGCTCATTTTCAAACCCTGTTTGGAAGCAAAGACCTATAGCAGGCAGACAACTTGTGAGGCCATTGCTTCCACCCCCTGTGAGCTTGGTGTTCTGCTTCTGCTGTGAACCTCAAGCAATACAATGTGGCTTATTCTACATGGGTTAGGGGCTAGGCTATGAATCACCTTTTCCTTCATTGCCTGAGTTCCCAGTTGCTTAAATTTTCATGCAGGTCAATTTTATTCATCTTTTGGTTTCAACTTTGGGTTTCATCAATTTTATCTAATGCTTTTTTTACTCAATTTCCTTTGGTTTCTGCTCTTACCTATTTTTCCCTTGTACTTGTTTTGGGTTTATTTATCTCTATTTATTTAGCTTCTTCATACAGAAACAGACTATTGATTTAAAATACTGTTCACATCTAATGCTATGAATTTCCCTCTGAGCTATACTTTAGCCGAAACCCATATAGTTTGTTGGTTTTTTAATTTTCATTCACTTTAAATATTTTTCTAATTTTCCTTCTTTTTGACCCAAGTGTTATTTCATGATTCAAATCTAATTTCTGAACATTGAGTGTTTTTAGATATGTCTGTGTTATTGGTAGTTCAATTTCATTATGGTGATGGAACACACTGGTATAATTTTAATTCTCTTCAATTGTTAAGGTTGGAGTACGACTCAGAATATGTTTTATCTTGGTGACTGTTCATGTGCATTTTTAACTAATATGTATTTTACTGTTGTTGGATCAGTGACCTATAAAAATTAATTGATTCCAATTATTTGATGGTAACCATACTGAATTCCTATCTACTTGTTCTACTGGTTTCTGAGAGAGCTGTGAGTGGCTCTAACTGTATTTGTGGGCCTGTCTGTTTTCTGTCTGGTTCTATAAGTTTTTGCTTCATCATATTAAGTCTCCTTTGTGATGTGCATACATGCTTAGGATGGCTGCATCTTCCAAGTGAATAGAAACTGTCACCATTTGGTAAAGGTCTCTCCTTTTCCATCACTGCTCTGAAGTCTACTTTTCCTAAAATCAATAAAAGTCATCCTAGTTTTTTTCTGAAATATATTTGCATGGTATAGCTTCCCTTCATTCATTTACTTTTTAAAGGAGTTATTATCGATAGCTGAGCCAGATCTTTTTAAATCCAATATGACAATTTCTATGAATTTAGTTATTTGTCTAGACTTTTTCCATTTATTTTAATTACTTGTATGTTTGGGTTTAAGTCTTTTGATTAAATCTTTGTCCTCTTTGCTTTTCATTACTCTCATCCTTCTTTCTACTTTTTTTCTGGGTTTTTAAAAAATTTTAGTTTTTCATCCTAATGTTTCTACTGGATTTTTATAAAATTCCTTGTAATGTTCTTAAAAGAGTGAATTTCAGCATTTACAAAGAAACTCTAGGGTTGGGGGATGTAGCTTAGAGGTAGACTATTTGCGTTGCCATGAGTTCATCCTTAATACCAATGGGTTAAAAAAAATGAAATGACAAAAGAACCACAATATTTTAGTAAAGTGTGTTTAGTTCTGCTTACTGTTAAAGGAACCTACTTCATGTGAAAATCTTCATTTTCCTGAAAACAATTATTTAGTTCAATAATAACTGAACTTACTTTTCCATCATAAAAGGGATTTCTTTCCATTTTAAATAATAACAAAAATATGTGTACACATGCTTTTCTATTATATTGTTCTAAAGGTATACATATAAAGATAAGAATACTATACTATTTTGGTTCAAAGTTGTCTTTTGGTCTTGTTCTGAGATTAGAGAGTAAACTTTCAGCTTTCATTCTTAAGTGTGAAGTACCCTGTATGTTTTTTCTAGTTTATCAAGGTGAGGTGATTCCTTCCTGGTCCTGTCTACTGTTTGTTAGTATGGATGGATGCTGGATCTTCTCAAATATTTCCTGCATCAATTGATAAGATAATGTGACTTTTCTTCTTTTATCTATTTTATGATGGCTTTCCATAAAAATGCCTTTATGAATGACTGATGACAACAAAATAGTCAACTGACTGACTAGTCACTATTTCATCAGCCTTGCACATCTGAAACAAGTCATCCTACTTCATTGTGTCATATCATGTTTATTTTTTCTTTTTTTAAAATCCTGATTTCCTTCAGCTTGCTGATATTAGATGGGAGTTATATCCAAATTCCTGAGAAATACTGGTTGTAAAGGTTGAGGTACAATATTTGTATGGATTTTATATCAAAGTAATGCTAACCTCATAAAATGAGTTTCAAATTGTTTCCTCCTCTTGAATTTTTGGAAGAAATTGTGTAAACATGGTGCTATTTCTTTAAATACTTGATAGAATTCTTCAGTGAAGCCATCTGGGTCTGGAGACAGCTTTTCCAAGAATTTTTAAGTTATGAATGGAATGGTACAGTGCCTGTCTAGCAAGCATGAGGCCCTAAGTTCGGACCCCAGAGCCAACAGAGAAAAAGTTATGAGTTTAATTTTTTTAATGATTATTGGTTTATGATATTACATCCTCCTCCCCTTCCTTCCTTCTTCCTCCTCCTCTTTCTCTTCCTCCTTCTTCTTCTTCCTCCTCCTTCTCCTCTTCTCTTTCTTGTGCTTCTGCTTCTTTGGCTGCTGCTGTTTCTCCTGTGTCTTCTTTGTCCTGAATCAAACCAGGACTTCATGCATGGTAGGCAAGCACTGAGATGCCTCCTTCAGAATCATTTTATTAATTTTAAATTAATAAATTTAAAACAAATTAAAATTTAAATCCTTGCCATTGGAGGGAAGATGGAGTTTGTGCTCAGTATGGAGCTGGTCCAATCCCAAAATAATCAGCAGCCTTCCTCCTGGATACAGAATGTAAGCATCCTTCTACATTTTTACTTTTGTTTTGTTTTACAAAACAAAATACATTGTAATACCCACATAGTGTTCCACCTTAGAACTGTTTTGTCATTTACTTAAATGATATTTTGTTTGACATTAATCTTAAATTTCCAAATTTTCACTGTCACTGAGATACTCATTCTCATAGATAAATTGTGAGTAGTCCTTGTCTTCTAAATTATTTCTGTTACAGTTAATAATTCATAGTACTTTTATGTGACAGATGCTTTCTAGAGATTTACCTTCAGCTATATATAATATTTTCCAACATATTTTCTTCTCTTTGCAGTGGGTTCTATTATTGGTCTCACCAAACAGATTGATAAAAATTGACCAAGTACAGATGAATAGGTCTTCAAGGCAGAAGTTTAACCTAGAAAGTGGCTCATTGTCCCTAAGACAAGATGAGTGTCAGATAAAATGCTTTGTGTTAACATCTGTGCCGATGTTTCAGGAGTTAGTGTAACAAAGATCAAAGAAGTGTAAATAACAAGAATAGCTTCTCCTCTCCTCCTACTCCTCCTCCTCCTGCTCCCCTCCTTTCACATTTCCTCCTCCTCCTTCCTTTTACTTTTCATGGTGTCATTTCACAGTGCCTAAAAGCAGTTATTGATACCATCAATTCCTAAAACTTGCATTGAGGAAATATTAATTGAGGACCAATCTTGTGTTAGATACCCTTCTAAGTGCTGTGGGCAATAAAAACAAGTCCACATGGGGCCTTAGTATTTCAGCATCAAGAATACGACCTTATGATGCATGTTGTGATAAGCTTTAAACCATTTACTAAGGAAGTCCCAAGCCCACCACAGCTCTCCCTCAGCCCTCTCCATGGTGGTCAGTCAGGACAGACGGACAGTTGCTCTCATATTAAACAAAGAAAACAGCCTTGCAATTTCTTCATGAAATGTCTGGTTATAAAAACTATTTCCAGAAATTATTGTAATTCATTTATCCAAATGCTCTCAGACTCACTATATATATATATATGTATATATATATACACACATACATATATATGCTATGTATATATATATTTATATATATGGTTAGTTTTTAGTGCATTTTAGTAGTATTATTACTACTGAACTATGTGTGTATGTACAGTTTATCGCCAATTGGTAATAAAAGTGTTTCTCTTGCACTGTGTGTACATATTTGAGGTTTTCTGATGGCCATATTAATGTATTAATGGCATAGTTAAGTTATAAAGTTATATCTAACTATAGTATTGTTGCCTTGAAAAACTGCACCACCAGTGATTCCACAAGAAGGTTAAAAACAGCAGAAGATGGCACACAGCTCACTCTGTTTCTGACATGAATTGCATCGCTCTGCTCCTCTTCGTGTGCATTTATGCTCTGCACAGCGCCAAGTCTCTCTGCACCTGTCACCATGTCCCCTGGCTCTGCCCATCCACCTCGCGTTTCTCACCCCTCCATCCAGCTTGACGCTGGGACTTTAGAAGGCAAAGGTGCACAAATTGGAGGGTTTGGTCCCTAGGAGGCGCTATGGAGGCTGTGGGGTCTTTAGAAGGCAGGCCTTGTGGGGAGGTGAGGGAAGAGGGCTTGAAGAAGAGTGATCCTACAACTTGGCCTTTTCCCTTTTCCCTTTCTATTTGCTTTCTGACATGCAGTGTGAGTGGATTAGAACCTCCAAAACTGTAAGCCAAAATAAACTCTTCCTCCTTGTTAATTAATTATCTCAGATAATTTGTCACTATGATGAAAAGCTGACTGACAGCATTTTCAACTGTTCCAGCTCAGGTCTAAGAAGAATTCCTATTTATGACTCAATTAGGCAATAATTCTTAGGAAATACTTCTAAAGGTGGGGGCCAGCCCTACATTCAAAATGGGTTATTCCTTTGCAGTGCTGACATTTTCACTTCCTCTTGTTCATTTTAGTCATTTTGTGTTATAGTGGTTTATGTAAATGTATATTGCATGTTTGGGGTATTTAAAGTCCATAAGTTATTTTTAGTGATAGAGGAATCCAAGGATATTCTAAAAAAAAAATAAGGGGAGAATCATGCATTTTCACAGTGTGGAGCAGTGGCTAGTGACACAGAGTCTGGATCCCAAGAACTGTGACATTCACAGTCCACTGTTTAGAGTGAAGATCACGGGCTGGAGTTTTTACCACCTATATGCCACTTTCTTTTTTGATATTTCCCCCTGTAAGTTCATTGTGAGGGTTCAGGAAGTAACTTGTCTATAACATGGTTAAATTAAGTGATGGTAAATGGAGCTATCTATTATTGCAACAAAATGTATGTTAAAGCTACATCACACACACACACACACACACACACACACACACACACACACAGTGGACCTTCGGAGGGACATTTAAGATCCAAATGAACAAATGCTGACTCTTGCTTCTGCTTTCTTGTGTGAGGTCAAAGCCTGGGGAATGCCATGCTCCCTAAAGTCCCAGCATCAAGCTGGATGGAGGGGGTGAGAAATGCAAGGTGGACAGGCAGAGCCAGGGGACATGGTGACAGGTGCAGAGAGACTTGGCGCTGTGCAGAGCATAAATGCACGTGAAGAAGAGGAGCAGAGCGATTCTATTCATGTTAGAAACAAAGTGAGCTGTTTGCCATTTCCTGCTATTTTTAACTTTCTTGTGGAATCGCTGCAGTGCAGTTCTTCAAGGCAACAATACCATAGTTAAGTATAACAAAAGGGAGATGGTGTCATTAATACAGTCATCAGAAAACCTCAAATATGCACACGCAGCACAGGAGAAAACACTTTATAACTGATTCGCATTTGTGATAAGCTCTGTGTGTGTCTTTGTGTGTGTGTGTGTACACAAATTTAGTAGTAATAATAAATTGCACCAAAACAAATGAACCTGTAAAAACATTGGTTCTATTCAAAAACAGTTAGATAAAAGTACAATAAAGAGATCCCATTTATAATACCACATAAATATACATCAGGTAATAATGTTTATAGAACACATATTACATGTACAATGTTTCACAAAGGGAAACAATAAAAACCAGAAGAAATAACTTTTATGTGGAAAAACTGTAGCACAATTTCAAAGTATGTAAAATAAACCTTACACAGCCAAGCAGATTTATTTTGGCAGAAAGGGCTCAACATCACAAGAACACCAGTTGTCAGCTAGCCCTGCAGGAATTCACATATTTCCCAGAATACCAAGGAAACACCAACCTACTCCAAATGGGCTAACTTAGAACTTTACAAAGCTGCTTTAAACATTTACTTAGAAAAGCAGTCATGTCTGATAACTGGGGGCTGTTATTATGATCCAGGAGAAGTAGCTGCTGTGAGCTGGTCAGTGCTGACCCTTTTCCTTCCGTGTAACCGTCCTCACAGAAGGACAGCCCTGCAAGGTAGCTGTGACTGCTACATCTACATAGGAGATGGAAAAGCTGAACTGGTTAAGTGAGTTGCTCAGGTCACAGAGAAGGCAGGGCTGAGTCCCCTGCATGCGTGTGGTTCAGCACTAAGGAGGGAGGGAAGGAGTGACCCAGAGATAGCTTGCACCCCAGGATCTGACCACATAAAGCCACCACCCAGAAGACAATGTTCATATGTGCAGGCAGCCATTTGCCCAGACAAAGGCTTGCACAGAAAAAGAAATTTCTTAGATGAAATAATCGCATCGCAAATCATCAGGGAAAAAAAATGATCATAAATGATGGAGTAAAAATTTAAGCTTTTCATCACTTTTCACATAAAATAAATTTGCATCAAGAAAGACTTCAGTGTAAAGCCAAAATATGAATCAGACATCCAAGGCTTTGATTTTAATAGGCACTATAATTTCAATGTATGAGTAATGCAACTTGATAGATAATTCACAAGGGAAGAAATTCAAATGACAAATAAGAATGAAAGATATTCTACTTTACCAGCAATCAAAAAACTACAAATAAAAGTGACCTTGAAATTTTGCATGTCCTTTGTTGGCCTGGAAGAAAAGGCAGATGTACAATTGCTAACCTCTTGTGTTAGTCAGAATGGAAATGAACTCTGATGTTTTCTGGATGATTTGAGCAAACGTATCAAGATGATCAAGATTTAAAGCAAGTTCACCTTTAACAGTCGAGTTTGACTCTGCTATATTTAATGGGAAGAATGAGATGAGTCAAAAAAAGATATAAGTGCAGTGATATTCATTACAACATTATTTATATTACAGGAAATTGGAATCGATCTGAGTCTTCATCAAAGGAAATCTGTTAAATTAATTAGAGGATGTCTATGCCATGCAGCTCTTAAAAAGAATGATGCAAATCCACATTCGCTGACTGGGAAAAATGTCTCTGTGTGAACAAAGCAGGCTACAGAAATCGGCCCCATACTCACACAAAAATAAAAACTCTGTGTATTGTCTTCTGCTTCAAGAAAATGTAAACTTGAGCCTTACCACTTACTTCCTTTGATAACTATATGCTCTGTCACATCTCTCGTCCTACTGGCCAACCTTGGTGGTTTGAGACAAGAAGTTGATGCCGATGCCTCACTTTGGTGCTATTTCTTGCTTGCTTCTATTTCTTAAATACACAGTATTTTTCTCATGAAAAGTATGAAAGCAGTATGGCATTGCATGTACTTTATTTGAAGAACACAGTCCAACTTTAAGTGAATACTACATTGAGATGGTAATTACAACTTCTTTGCTTATCTTGAAAATTTATACCGCATGGAATTCATTCTTTTCATAAAATCTACATTTTCCTGGTGGAACATTACACTCACATAATGGCATCATTTAACTTGAAAACTTGGGTATGATCCCTGGGATGCAAATATTGTATGTGGCAGAGTGAAAGGAAAACCTGGACGTGAGACCTTTCCAGTGGGCCCACGGGTGGGAGAAGAGCGTGCCGTGTCCTGGCTGTTCCCGCTGTCTATACTTTGCGTGTGCACAGCGAGACAGCTGTGATGTATCCTTATAGATTTGCTTGTGCAAACAGAGGAGCGTGCTGGTCTTCTCATGCAGCAAATCTTATTTCCGATACAAATTTGAAAATCTGTGAAGCATGAGAATATTAAATCCAGGCTCTCTGACCTCCCATAAAACGAAGGAGGAGGAGCGGGGCGCTGAAGGTTCTAATGACGCCTTTGCAGTCATGGCTCCCGCAAGGACTGGGGAAGATTTATTTGTGCTCTCTAGGTATAATTAGACACCCACAAACCCGCCTGACCCTGCCTTGCTGGAGAGCCTTTCTGCTTTTTGTCTCAGCAGATGAATCAATACTCACACATCCTACCACTGTGGAGTGAATTTGAGGAAATGAAAAGCGGGTAATTTTGCTCCCAGTGCAGTCTAGACGGAGGAGAGTGTGTTCGTCTTTGCCGGGAAGATCTAGTTCTAGTTTCTCAAAGGCTGGGGTTAGTTTTGAAAGTTCTATCATTGATTTTCAGTTGTGTTAAGAGGATCCTCTATTGGGAATATGAGTCCCAGTGACCACATAAGCTGGCCGACAGAGGTGAGCGTGGCTTTTGATCTGAGGTCTACGTGGGTTGAAATCGGAATCCTTCCATACAATCACCGTGTGACCTGGGCCACAGCTCGGCCGGCGGCTAGCTTCACTTTCACCACTGAAAGGGAATCAGAGCCACACCGTGTGTCTCTATTAATGGCTGCTGTCTGTCCACCAGGGTTGAATTTGTTAACCTGGTCATCTCTCTTGAATATTTCAGAATCTGTTTTTGGGTTTTTTTGTTTGTGGGACTGGAGTTTGAACTCAGGTCCTCATGCTTGCTAGGCAGGCGCTCTAGCACCTGAGCCACTTCACCAGCCCGTCAGAACCTGTTCCATGAAATTTTGTAAATGCGTATCCTGCTTGACCACACATTGCTGACAGCAGGGGAATTTTATGGATCCAGTATTTTTTTTTTGATAGTAAGGATTGAAACAAGACCTTACACACACTTAAAGACATGCTCTGCCACTGAGCTAAACTCCAGCCTCTGTTTTAAGGAACCATCGCCCATGTCCAATTCAGCATGGGCTGAGTGACCAGCCGACATGGCCCTCCTTATGCCGAGATGCCCATGTCTGGGGTGGAATACCCTTTGCCCATGAGCCCTGTGGGCTGTCTGCGTCCCTCCCCCAAAACTTACTAAAATATTCCCTTCACTTATCTTTGCCTCTTCTCTAAGCTGTATGTGTCCTTTTCTTATTTAGCATTTATTTTTTAAATTGGTGTCTAATATTTGCACACCTTTCCAGGACGTATTATGATAATTCAGTCCTCACGTGTAATATGCAAAATCAGGAAATTGACCTTTGCCAGCCCCTCAAATGTCATCCTTTTCTTGCCCTAATCCGCCCATTCCTCAAGAGAAGTATTTTAGTTCCTGTAAGTTCCCCAGCCTTCGAGAAGCGCCTGCTGCAAAGGAAGAACCCAACACCATCAGGCACAGGTAGAGCTGCCCTTGTCCCCACAGCCATGTGAGGGACTCAGCATGGAGGACAGGGGCTCATGGCTGGATCCTCTTTGTCCTTTTGGCTCCTGAGAAATAAAGTGCTTCAGGCTCACGTGGCTTTGAAGAGTGAGTCAGGCACAGCTGATGGACTGATTGGTGGGTAGTGTATTATGTAAGCCTCTCAGAGCAAAGACAAGATGACGAGGGTGACAGGATTGATAAGGGAACCGCTGCACGCACAGAGCAAGGCGTTTCTCTTCTCCATTCTCTTATTGCCCTGCTCAATAAATGGCTACAGTTATGAACTGATTCCCAGAGTCCAGGAATCCCTTAGGGCAAGGTTTATACAGAAGGTTGTAGATAAGAATGCTTGAAAAAAAGCACATTTGTGCAAACGATCATCCACTTCTTTCTGAAGGGATGCAACTGGTTTTCTGCAGAAATTTGTATAAAACATGGACCACCAGACAACAGTGCTTCACCACATTCCCTCCCGAAAATGGAACTGCTTTGCCCACAAACTAACAAAATCTCCAGAAGCCACCATCTGCTCGCTCGGTAGTACTAAAAGTGACATTGTTTTGTCCTGCATGGTTCAACCACAGGGCTGCAAAATCATGAACTTCCAGACAGCGCACGCTTTTGTGCGTGGGTTCTCAGGCTCATTTCCATTTGGATCTAGTGAAATCATAAGCTTGAGATGACGGCGTTGTGACAATGCACTCTCTGACAAGCTGTTGTGAATTTATGTTAATTAAGACGCTCCTTTAATCACATCTATTTATTTACCTAATGCGGCCGAGTGAGGATGCTGTCTCTGAAGTCCTGAGGTGCACCAACCTCTAACTAATCCTGGGTTTTGTTTTGTTTTCTAATTTTCCATGCTGCTGCCTGAAAGTTCTTCCAAGTCATGGCCGCCTGTTGTCTGCACATCAGCACTTGAAAGGTTCGGCCGTGACTCCCGCCAACAGGCAGGGCCACCTTGTTCCTTCTGACGCAGACTTTCTTCCTCACCTGTAAGCCATGAAGCACCCACCAGCCATGGTGGATTACTCTTCAATGTGTTTCCATTCCTCCTTTCATAAAATAAGGCCATTCCTGCAATCTGTTTTTATTGTCTTTGCAAACATCAAACGTTCTGATGAGCCCCGTGGTTAAGAGCTATGAGGGTCACATTTTTTCAGCAAATTGCTCTCTGGCAATTCAAAATGCAATTTTATTTTTGCTTTTGTCTTCCACATGTCATTTCAGAATCAAAATACCTCTCTAATGGCACAGGAAGGGGACTGTCGGGGAACACTTGGTGTGAAGTGAGGGAGAAGTCAATGAGAAACTTCTGCTTGCGTCTGAGGAAAATGGTCTTGCTTTTGGAAACTTCAGTAGAAATGCCTAATCTGGGGAAGACAGGCCTTCCTGGATGGCTTGAGATCTTCACAGAATGGAAGGACTGCAGGTATTTTCTGTGTGCTTGGCTGTTCCTGCCTTCCCCCAGTCAAGGAGACAACAGGTAGGTGACTGTGTGGGAAGTGCCAAGCTGTGAATTAAATCTCATCCTGCTCACATTTCCCTTGCTACAGTCTTCCCTCAGTTGAGATAAGCACACAGGTAACCAGACCTTGCTAGATGAAAGTAGTCTGCAGGGAGAAGGATGGCCCTCTTACCTGGGGAATGGATGGTGACCCAGTGACTCCAACCAGCCTGTCATGAGCTGAGGGCCCCATACAACCTGAGTCTACTGGCCATTTTTTAACTTGGAGAATTGGCCTCACCCCGCAGGTTTCCTGAGCACGTGGCCTCTTTGCAGAAATGATACAAGATGTACTATCTCTGATCTTGGGCCAGATCGCCTGTGTGTGTGGTGAGCAACACTCATAGATTTAACAAAAGTCTTGAAAACCTCTTCCTGTATCAGTACAATCCGACAAACACACGAAAGAGCGTTCCGAAGGCTCATTTTTTAGAACAGGTTTAGGAGGTCCTTGTCCTTGCTCACTTCTACACTAACTGGTGGCTGGTGGCTCCACACATTCCAGACTTCACACTTTCTTGAAGGAACACATATATTAATTTTTTAAAAATAAAATGAGTTTCCGCTCAGACATTCACTTTTAGATAAAAATATGGCTCGTGTTATAAAATGTCCATAATGATGAACCCTGACCTCCCTGTCTTCTTCACAGTGGGTCTCTGTGAGCCCACACGATGCCTTACGGACGTCCCTGACGTGTCCCTGCTTCACAGCACAGGACCCACATGTGAGCCAGAAAGTTCCTTCAGGAATCTTGCCATGACCAGACCTTGCTGCCTCAAACTATTGTCTAAATAGCACACACTTCATAACATCCCTAATTACACAATTGTAAAATAGTCCATAACAGCTCTTTGCAGACTATGGAGTAAATAATACACATTTCTAAAAGTCCATAATTATGCAATTATGTGATCGTCTGTAATTAAGGACTATTGGGTAATATATAATAGGGTTTTTTTTTTAAAATCTCTCATAAAGTATTTTTTAAAATGTGACTGCAGAAAAGGGAGAAAAGCAGCCCAGTCCCAGGAAGCCATGTTGGGCTGCTTTCGCTTCAGCAGGTCTCGCTAAGCCACAGCAACAACACTGACCAGATGCTTCCCTTCCCTTGCAATTTTCTGTTCACACCTGTGACTGCTTCTTGAATTTGAAATGGCCAAGGCTCCTAGCCGGCACACCCTGGAGACTGGGTCACCAAGAGTCACCTTTCTCAGGCATCAGCGAGGGTGCAGTGTGTGGAAGGGGTGGACGGGACACTGTCACCCTGCTCGGGACCTGGCCTTCATCGCCTTGAAGCCTGTGTTTTCTCTGCTTTCCCCACTGTCCTATGAAGGTGCTGGTGAGCCTTGTCCTCGCTGGGGGAGAGAGACAGCGCTCAGCCGAGCATTCTGCAAGAACTGGGGGCGGATTTCCAAATCCAGCATGATGAGGCAGGACATGCAGAGCCCTGGGCCTGGCAGGAGGCACCATGTCACAACAGTCGCCAGCTGCTGTGACTTCCCAAATCGCTCTTCACCTCTCCATCCATTGCTCCTTTCATGACCTACTAGCCGGATTCCCTCCAGCTGAGTCTTCTTCTGTCCCTCAATTTGTCAGTCACCGAGTGGACAGCCGGGAGGGTCACCAAGTCCTGCTTGGTCCTTCATGGTCTGAGTGTGGCTCTGAGCTGTGGGGAAGGGGTCACACGGTCACAACCCAGCACTGGGCTTTGCAGGAGAATTGGAGTTCTCTCAGTAAAGAATTAACATGTTTCCCTTTGTGTTTATTTTAAATTCTTCTCTGAAAATCTCACACTTTGGGCTCCTGCTGACCACCCTGAAACTGCACAACGGCAACCCACTTCCTTAATTACACAGATGTGCCCAGCTTTGCAAACGGCTTCTCTGCCAGACCCTCAGCACTCATTTTCGATGCTCTGGCTGGCAGTGTCCTACCCAGCACATCACCACCGCAGGGGCACAGAACTGGAATTCTGAGATGGCCCCAAATCTACCTCAGCTGGAAGAGAGGGGACAGAGCTGTAGCTCTGGGCACCTCTTAGGAACACAGAATAAGGTCATTTAACCAATGACAGTCTGGCCAGAAGGAGGTGTGAGGGAGAACACCTCTGGGTGGGATGGTGGAGGAAGAGCTGTGACTACAGTGTGGAATGAAATAAATAGTACATGGTGAAAAGGGGCCAAGATGCCAGCTGCCTGGGAACCACAGTGAAGACCACAGGACCCTAGGGTCTGGTTTAGTGGGCTTGGGAATCAGCACACAGGTCTCCTTATGCAGGAAAGGGCTAGGGCCCTTCAAGTTTGAACAACAGGGATTTTCCTGCAGATTTATTAGAGAAAAGTCACAGGAAACACTGGAGGGTCAGTTTATGAAAACATGCTGATTTTAAGAATTGGCAACTTGTCTTATCTAAAAAGAAGCTAAGCAGACCAGAAGGAAACTGTTTACCCTAAACTGAAGGGGCAGAGAGGGTCACCTGATTGCTTTGTTAGGGGCAGTTGCGGTGTTTGTGTGGACACAGGACCCATATCTTGACTTAAGACCTCAGTAACTAAGTCAAGTTACAGAGGAGGAAGGAGAGGGAGAAGAGAAGAAGGAAGAAAGTCAGGAAAGGGGATGGAGGGGAGGGGAAGGGAAAGGGAAGGGAGGAAAGGGGAGGGAAAGGAAAGGAAAGGGAGGAAAAGAAAGGGGGAAAAGGGGAAAGGGGAGGGAGAGGAGGGAGGGATAGGGAAGGGAGGGGAGGGAAAGGAGAAGGAAAGAGAACAGAAAGGAAGGAAAGGAAAGAGTTGAAACAGAAAGCCATGAATTTCTTTGGCTACATTAACAAATTACTACAAAAAGAACAACTTCTGGAAGCCAGAAGTTGAAGGTGTGGCAGGGTTGGTCCTCTTAGGGGCTCAGGGAGAACCCCTCTTAAGTCTCTCCTGGCCCTCTGCTTCTGCCTGCAACTTTCAGTGCCTGGACTCGCAGAAGCAGCACGTCATTTTTCTATGTCTAAATGAAAGGACATCAGTCACACCTGCGAGAACTCCTTTTCCAAACGAGATCGCAGTCCCAGTTTCCAGGTAGGCTTGAATTTTTGAGAGATGCTGTTCAACCCCTCTCCAGCTTCCTGAGAAACACACTCTGTGTGGTCCACAGCAGACCAGAGATGTTGCCATATGTTCTAAGTTTGGGTCTGAATTACGACAGACTCGATATTCTGATTTAATCCGGGATCCTTTACATACTCATTTGCAACTCCTTTACAAGCAAACAAAAAAAGATGAATTCTAATATCTTAGACTGTTCTTGCATGTTATCAGCTTTGGGGGAGTTTTTGAGTACAGATAAGTCCAGGCCAGATCACATGACACCCAAGGCTTTGTAAATATAGACCAACTCTTTAGCATCCTAAAATGATTTCCCAAGAGGCAGTCCCCCGACTGCATCCTGGACTCTATGCCCCATGATGGACTCAGCCCTACAACCCTAGGCAGGAATTTGCTCTAGGTTTGAGGCCACAAGACAGACAGCAAAGCCACTAGATCCACTAATCTAGCCATGACCAGTGGACATCGTGGGATAAATTAAACTTTGACATGGAGGAAAGCATGTTAAGGCTTCTAAATTCCCAAATTCTTCTACCTAGTAGCCATAATTAAACAAATGCTCTTTTGATCCGCGAAACACAAAAGTTGTAATCGATGCAAATCTGAGTATAAGCCCTTCAACTGGGAAGGTGGTTGCTAGTGAAGTCCTTATGGAATCTTCTGAGCAGCCTACACCATAACTCCGGTCTGTTTGTGGTGCTAACTCCAGGGATGTCCCAGGTGGGACCACAGACTACTCGCTCACCTCCTGGATGTCCCTACGCCAAGGATGGGGCTGTCAGTCCATCGTGTCTCTCAGTAACCCAACCAACAGACACTTCACACTTGCAACGCGTACACACAGAAAATGGCCATTTCTCTCGTACAATAAATTCTATATTCTTAAAGCCATGTCAGTATTAATGTCTGACATCTTCTCAGCCCACTCAGTCTGCAATTACCTCTTAATTCCCTGAAAAATAGAGTGTACTAGATTTTCTCCATGTGGGAGAATTATTCTGGACTTTAACAAGTAGATAAATTAAAAACTAAGCAAGAGTTTTGACACCGATAGTCCAGCAGAATGAGAAAGGAGACTAAGGCGTCCCCAGACCCTTCTGAAGTACGGAGGAGGCACCCTAGCTGCCTCAAAGCAGATCTGCTCTCGCCTCCACCTCCCTCCTGCGTCCTTAAACTCTGGCAAGCACCAAACTGTTCTCCATCTCTGTGGAGTTATGTGGACTTCGCATAAGTGAAATAACAGCGCGTAATCTTACGAGACTGGCATTCCGTCCCTGAGCACAACACTCTCGTGACCCAGCCATGGTGCTGTATGTACCAATAGTTCGTCCGTTTCCTTGCTGTGCAGAATTTCATAGACAGATGGATCACAGTGTGCTAGTTAGCATTTACCTGCAGAAGGACAGCTAGGTATTTCGTTGGTACTTTGAAGCTATTGTTATTAAATCAGCTTTGTACATTCCTGTTCAGATATCTGTGTGAACGTGTTTCCATTATTCTGCAAAAAAATGCCCAGGACTGCAATAGTAAGCCACACACTGGCTGCATATTTCCTTTTTAAAAATATTTTATTTGCTTTTTAGAAGCTTCCAAACTGTTTTCCAGAGTGGTTATAATACTTTGCATTTTCAGCATCATGAAAACCAGTTCCTGTTTGATTCCCTGAATTTTTTAACACTCTCACAATAATTACTTCCATTTTCCTAAACTGCATAAATATTCCAGTCACTTGAGCTAATAGAAAACTTGCTTTACGTCATTTTAGTTAGTAAGGATACTTTCTGTGTATGAATAAAATGCATGTCCAGACCTCTTTATTTGGATAAATATTTTAAAAATTGTGGTTTTTGAATGCACAAAGATGTTACTAAGTTCTAAGACAAGGATAAAATAAGTTAGTAATATGGATTGGAGACTTATGACTTGTTTGTAGCTAAAAGTGAAATGAACTAAAGTGGAAAATTAAAACAGATATTTTAAAAGTTCAACTTCAATGCTTGCCATTTTTCTTTCATTTTTACCATGAAGGCACAACTCTTTCCTATTTTCAATATGGGGCCACAGCTCTATTTGCATAAATGACTCCATAACGCATCATTTGTGATTAGCAAGTTGGGTTTGCTGAAGGTGACAAAGCAGCCATGGAGCAAGATTCTTCTAAATTTTAAATATCTTACAATATTTGGCATACTCTATTACATTTCAAAGAAGCCAATCAAGGACACTCAGTTATCAAGCATTGAATTATGATCTATTGAACATTGAACTATGCTTTCATAAAAATAAAATGTCTTTATTCCTACTTTTAAAGGTTTAAGGAATACTATTTTAGTAAAAAATTTCACCACTAAATTAATGTAAATAAATGGGATATTTTGAATATTAATGTGAACCAAGCAAAGTGATCCATAGTGAAACTCCAGTACCTGCAGAAGTGAGCCGAGGGCTCCAGGTGTGCCCTAATGGTACCTGCCTTTCCGGGAGACTTCAGGAACTGTAGAGGACCAGCACATAGGAGGAGTCCCACAAGTCCCTACAGAGGGGCTGACTGAGAATTTATGACAGTGTATCTTGAAAACAAACAAACCATATGATTCTACGAAACCCCTTGGATGCTAAAAACTCACACAAAACACATAGCTTTGCGTAATTATAATAAAAACAGTTAACTTTAATGACTGTCTTTTCTTTCTCAACTTAACACTGTAATTTGCCAACAGTTTTCTTCAGAATTGTCTTCAGAACACGATTGAATTTTTTATAGCCGTGGGAAAACTGTGATGAATAGAAATACCTGGTTTCTGTGTGTGCATGTACAATGGTTCTTCGTAGTTAATTCTGCTTCCTTAGTAACTGAAGAAGATGGTTTGGTGGATATTTGCATACTTTCAAGCTATGAGGTAGGAATTAAATTCATTTTTAAATATAGAATTTATTTTAAATAATGAGGTGTATTTTAAAAATATGGTATAGCACTTTCAAGAGAAGTGATGGAGTTTTCAAAATCGGTTGGGTAAGCCAAGTGCAACCCAGTGTCCTTCTTAATCTTCCTCCCAATTCCTGTGCTCCCTTCTGCCTGCTGCCCAGGCCACTGCCTCTGCCTCTTGTGCTTGGTTCTTCTTACCGTTAAGCAAATAGAGTTCAAATACCAACAACCACACTGCCACACCACTGCCCCTTGACAGGAGTCCCCATGTCACCACGGGCATTCCCACTGTGAATGAGAGCTTGGATCTGATATGTGCTTCATTTCGGTACGGCTGTGCTGTGTGTTGATTTGAGTCTGCCTCCCCACTCATCCTTCCTTGACCTCAATTGCTGAGCCTTATTCAGAGCAAGAACATTGGACACCATGACCTGTGAGCCCTGTTTCCAGTTCTGTCCTGGAATTCATCAACAGTTGATGTTGTCTCCTCAACGTCACCAGGAATCTCAATGAAGATGCTCCACCAAGGATTATTGAAACAGGGAACAGGTATACAGGCAACTGACTAGCTGCTCATCTACGTCTGTGTTTGCTTCTGTTCTCTTCTCGTCTTCATCAAAGGAGTTCAGGTAGCATGCACAAGGATGAAAATTGCAAAGATGTGAAAGAGAAACAGCAGTGGGGATTTAAATAAAGTCAGGAGGAAGAGTGGGACCCAAAAACTACCATCCTACGTTCCAGAATGCTGTTCAAGGGTGTCTCATGAATTTTGCTTTAAATGCCCTAACATCCAAAATAAGGAACAAAATACAACAGAGTAGGGTCCCCCAAAATCCAAATGACCTCTGTCATACATGTGTCATCATGTGTTGTTCTGGGAAGGATAGCTAGTCACAGAAGGAGCTGAGACAGGAATCTCTGCTCAGCATCGTGGTGTGCAATCACACATGTGTTCATCAGCATTCTTCAGTGAATAAATGCTGACTTCAAAACATCCCCTAATACAGGAAACTGGGTAACAGCAATAACTGAGAGAGAGTTTGGTAAAGGCAGAGCATTCTATAAACTGCCCAGTTCATGCAGCCAGAGAGCCAGGTGTGTGGCTCTCTGCTGTTCTGGATTACAGGAAGAAATTGAGTAAGATCCTTCAGAAAATTCACAAGATATTATTTTTTCATCACTGATAATCTGAACTCTACTCCAGCTCAGCACAAGGAGGAGACCTTCCTCAGAACATAATATCAGGCCTTCTCCCAAAGCACGAGTGAATGTGAAGGGAGTGGTTCACTTTTCCATGAAGGTTGCAGAACAGCTACTTCAGAAAGATGTCAAGATATGTGCAATGTGTTTCTTTGACTCTGATATGCACACATGCCCGGGTTTTGAATAGTCTGTAAGCAGGAGGAATCTTACAGTGTCAGGAGAAACTTGCCTGCTTCCAGGCAGAGAAGTCGGTATGAAGTGGTTTATAGTTTCCATTGCTTTTTGTAGCCTGGGGTGGACACTGGGTGCTCATCTGGTTTTTCACCCCATTCGTGTCATTTGCATAGGGACCACTACATGGAATGGAATTCTAAATCAGGTTGGAATCCCTCATTGTTGCTTAAAATGTCTTCAAAAGCATTTCACCACGATGCAGCTCTTCAATAAAAAATGCAGTGCATGGAACCAAATTGTTATTGTGGCTGTGCAGTGGGGAGAAGATTCTCTCAGGCACTGCATATTTGGCTTTATCTCTAGAAACATGTCATTGAACTACAAAATGCAGTCATCACTAGAATATCTGACTGCAGGAAAGTACCAAGTGTGTCTGTTTTCCTCATCTTGACAGCCCCAGGTCTTAAAAATGTGCCAGACTCATAGGAGATGTGCAGGGATATTCCCACAAGACTTTCACTTTTTATTCCCTGTAATCTTTCGATGAATTTCAGGCATTATTTTGTATCAAGTTCATTTTGTCCTTTTGATCCTTCCTCTCTCTTTGGATTTGTCTTTAGAAAATCTAGGCTGTGAGTTCAGTTAAAATTCAGGTCAGTAGGGGTCCAGCAGGAGGCCCACCTGAGCAGAGAAAGGACTGAGTGTCTACTATTGGCGTTAGTGCTGAGGACCCGTGGTGTTGAAGACCTGCTCACCTCACCAATGTTGGTAAGTGATGTTCATTTCCTGAAGTGACAATATCTTTCTAAACCAGTCCTTGGTAAGGTACAATTTTGAGAGGATAAAACTCGCCGCACACCTTATACAAAATATCACCCCACTCTTGGCTCCCAATGTTTTGTAGGTGTTTGCAGATTTCATCTTGCATAGTACTTCTTATAGCTATAACAATCCATTTCGAGCTAATGACAACTCAACCACATACAGAAACTACCTTTATACACCTAGATCCCCCCCCACTTCACGTTTTATTTATTTTAGTATTGCATGTAACTGTCCAATTTTTATCCCCATGGTGATTCTCTTTCTTTCTTTCTTTTTGGTGGTACTGAGGGTTAAACTCTGGGCTATGTGCTCGCAAAGCAGGCACTTTACCACTTGAGCCCCTCCTCCAGACCTTCCTCCAATAGTTATTCTAAGACTCTTTTTTCAGAACCTGTTCCACCCTCTTGTTCTCTGATTTTGTAGAAGAGAAACCATAAAAGATAATAAGAAAAACATGGCATTTTTGCAGTTTGAGATAAACATAGCTATTCAGGGAGATTTCTTGTGTTGTTACCATGCATATGTATTTTACAACCCACATGGGTTCATCTCTATGAGACCTCTTCATTACTTCCTAGTCCCCTTCCTGTAGTGGCCTCTGCCAGTTTAAGATTACTATATTTCTTCCTCTACAGTGAGCACATCCACTACCTTCAAGTTTTTGGTTTCTTTCCCTTTCTTTCTCCCTCCCATGCACAGTCTCCCCTTAGAGATTTACTAAGCTAATTGTCCCCCAAAATAGGCAGGAGTAGCAATACTTATATTAGACAAAGCAGACTTCAAACTTATATTAGTCAAACAAGACAAAGAAGGACACTTCACACTAATAAAAGGGGCAATACATGAAAAGGAAATAACAATTATCAACCTATATGCACCCAAAGTCAGTGCACACAACTTCATCAAATATACACTAAAGGACCTAAAAGCAAATATAGACTCCAACACAGTGGTAGTGGGAGACTTTAATACCCCCTTATCACCAATAGATAGGTCATCCAAACAAAAATTCAACAAAGAAATCCTAGAACAAATGACACCATAGATCAAATGGACCTAACTGATGTCTACAGAGTATTTCATCTGACAACAGCACAATACACATTCTTCTCAGCAGCCCATGGAACTTTCTCCAAAACAGATCATATCTTAGGGCACACAGCAAGCCTCAAAAAATATAAGAAAATAGAAATAACCCCCTACATTTTCTCTGATGACAATGCAATAAAACTATAACTCAACAACAAAAGCAACAGCAGAAAATATGCAAATAATGGGAGGCTGAACATTGCTCAATGATCAGTGGGTCATTCCTGGAATTCAATGAAAATGAAAACACAAACACAACCTATTAGAACCTATGAGACACAGCAAAGTCAATCCTAAGAGGAAAGTTTATAGCCATGAATGCATATAATAAAAGGACAGAAAGATCTCAAATAAATGACCTAATGCTACATCTCAAACTCTTAGAAAAACAAGAACAAGTTAAACCTAAAACAAGCAGAAGGAGAGAAATAAATAAAATAAGGGCTGAAATTAATGAAATAGAGACCAAAAAGCCATACAAAGAATCAACGAAACAAAAAGCTTGTTCTTTGAAAAAATAAACAACATTGACAAACTCCTGGCAAATCTAACTAAAACGAGGAGGGAAAATATCCAAATTAGTAAAAGCAGAAATGAAAAAAGAGAGATAACAACAAACACCAAGGAAATGTGGGGAATCATCAGAGACTCCTTTGAGAACTTGCATTCCAATAAATTAGAAGATCTTGAAGAAATGAACAAATTTCTAGATACTTATGACCATCCAAAATTGAACCAAGAGGATATTAACCACCCAAACAGCTCTATGACACGTAATGAAATTGAAGCAGCAATAAAGAAAAAAATAAAAGTTCAGGACCTTCAAAGAAGAACTAATACCAACACTCCTTAAACTTTTCCATTAAATAGAAAGGGAAGGAGCACTGCCTAACTCATTTTATGAAGCCAGTATTACACTCATCCCAAAACTGGACAAGGACATTTTCAAAATGGAGAATGACAGGTCATTCTCCTTAATGAACATTGATGCAAAAATCCTCAATAAAATAATGGCAAAATGAATCCAACAACAGATCAAAAGATCATTCACCACGACCAAGTCAGCTTCATCCCAGGGATGCAGGGGTGGTTCAACATACGAAAATCAATAAACGTAATAAACCACATTAACAGAAGCAACGACAAAAACCACTTGATCATCTCAATAGATGCAGAAAAAGCCTTCGATAAGATTCAACATCACTTCATGATAAAAGCTCTAAGAAAACTAGGAACAGAAGGAAAGTACCTCAACATTGTAAAGTCTATATATGACAAACCTACATCCAACATCATACTCAATGGTGAAAAACTGAAACCATTTCCCCTAAAGTCAGGAATGAGACAAGGGTGCCCACTATCCCCACTCCTATTCAACATAGTCCTGGAATTTCTAGTTAGAGTAATAAGGCAAGAAGAAGAAATAAAAGTAATACAAATAGGTAAATAAATAGTCAAAGCATCTCTATTTGCAGATGACATGATCCTATACCTCAAAGACCCAAAAAACTCCACCCCAAAACTCCTAGACACCATAAACAGATTCAGTAAAGTAACTGGATACAAAATCAACTTATAAAAACCAGCAGCCTTTCTATACACCAACAATGAGCAGATTAGAATATAGGAAAGCAATTCCATTTATAAAGCCTCAAAAAAATCAAATACCTAGGAATAAACTTAACAAAGGATGTCAATGACCTCTACAAGGAAAACTATACACTTCTGAAGAAAGAGATTGAGGAAGACTATAGAAAGTGGAGAGATCTCCCATGCTCATGGATTGGTAGAATCAACATAGTAAAAATGTCTATACTCCCAAAAGCAATCTACATGTTCAGCGCAATTCCCATCAAAATCCCAATGACATTCATCACAGAGATTGAAAAATCTACCCTAAAGTTCATTTGGAAACACAAAAGACTGCAAATAGCCAACGCAATACTGAGCAAAGAGAACAACACTTGAGTTATCACAATACCTCACTTTAAACTATACTACAGAGTCATAGCAATAGAAACACCAAGGTACTGGAACAAAAGCCAATTTGAAGACCAGTGGAACAGAATAGAGGACCCGGATATGAATCCACACAGCTATGCCCACCTTAGTTTTGACGAAGGCACCAAAAACATACAATAGAGAAAAGACAGCCTCTTCAACAAATGTTGCTGGGAAAAGTGGTTATCTCCTTGCAGAAAACTGAAACTAGATCCATACCTGTCACCCTGTACTAGTATCAACTCAATGTCAATTAAGGACCTTAATATCAGACATGATATCTTGACGTTAGTACAGGAAAGGGCAGGAAATACACTGGAAGCAATAGGTATAGGCAAGGACTTCCTCAGTAGAACTCCAGGAGCCCAGCAACTAAGAGAAACGATTGACAAATGGGACTACAAGAAATTAAAAAGCTTCTGTGCAACAAAGGAAATGGTCTTTAAATTGAAGAGACCACCCACAAAGTTGGAGAAAATATTTGCTAGCTATATATCACACAAGGGACTGATAATCAGAATATACAGGGAGCTCAAAAAACTTAACTCCCACAAAATCAATGACGCTATAAAGAAATAGGCAACTGAATTAAACAGAACTTTTTCAAAGGAAGATGTCCAAATATCTAAAACACACACAAAAAAATGGTCACCATCCCTGGCCATAAAGGAAATGCAAATCAAAACCACACTGAGATTCCACCTCACTCCTGTTAGAATAGCTATCATCAAAAATACAACCAACAATAAATGTTGGTGAGGTTGCAGAGTAAAAGGAACCCTCTTACACTGCTAGTGGGAATGTAAGCTAGTACAACCACTATGGAAAACAATATGGAGGCTTCTTAGAAAAGTAAACATATGATCCAGCAATATCTCTTCTAGGGATACACCTGAAGGAATGCAACTCAGGTTACTACAAAGGCACCTGCACATCCAAGTTCAGTGCAGCACTATTTACAATGGCCAAGTTATGAAAACAGTCAAGATGCCCCATTAACGACAAATGGATTAAGAAAATGTGGTATTTATACACAATGGATTTTATTCAGTCACAAAGAAGAATGAAATTTTGTCATTTGCAAGTAAATGGATGGAACTGGAGAACACCATCTTAAACAAAGTTAGTCAGGCTCAGAAGGCTAAGAATTACATGTTCTCCCTCATATGTGGATTATAGACCTAAAATAAATGCAGTGATATTATTGGCTTCTACTTTTTAAACTGGGGTTAAAAAAGTGATTTCTACTCAACTATCACAATGTGACATTCTGTATTTGTCTACTTAGTCATCTCTGCAGTGGGATGCTTTCATGAGCATCAGTGTTCTCTTTAGTATCCTGTGTGTTGACCTAAAGAAGGTTCTTTAGCATTTCTTGTAATACAGGTCTAAAAGGAACAATTTCTAGGTCTTTGTTAGCCCAGGAAATATTTTTTTCTCTCTCTTCATTTTCAAAATACAGATTGCAGGGTCGTATTCTAGGCTGGCCAGTTTTTTTCTTTCAGCTCTTTTCCTATACTATCCCACACTTTTCAGGCCTTCAATTGTTTCTGATAAGAAATCTACTGATAGTCTAACACAAGTTCCTTGTACAGGACAAGTCACTTGTCTTTTACTGCTTCAAAATTGTTTTCAGTCTTTAACATTCAATAATTTACTTATGATGTGTCCTGGTGTGGATGTCTTTAGAGTCAGCTTACGTGAGATCCTTATGAGTCACAAATTTGGATGTCTATTTCTCTATTTGGGTTTGAGACGTTTTCAGCAATTATTTCTTTAAGAAAGCATTTCGTTCCTTTCTCTTCACCTGCTGGAACTTCAGAATCTTTGTGGGTAAGTTGTTGATCTCCATTTCTTTAGAGAAGATTATTGGAGCCTAGTTTTGCTCTTTTGATGATGTCATACTTTCTTGATTCTTTATGGTGCTTTGGATCCTTGCACTGGGGTGTGTGCCCTTGAAGAAGTAGCCACCTCTTCCAGTCTTTACACACTGGCTTTGCAGGGAAAGCCCTTCACCAGTTACAAGTGCACAGATTTTGAAGAGGCCAACTAGAAAACTCTGCAGGATCTGCAGGCAGGCAGGACAAATGCTTGCATCCAAGATGGGTTGGCCCAGGGTCAGAGTCCAAGTCAACTTGGAAGCTCACCTTGCTCTTCTTTTCCCCTGGAGAAGATCTCAAGGGGAAACAAATCCAAATGTCTAGAAATAATATAATTACAAGTTTTAAAATTTTTCTATACTGAAAACTGCAAGACATTGCTGAGAAAATTTAGCTATCACTTGACCAGAGATCCATGACATGAATTGGAAGATTCCACAGTGTTGAGATGTCAAATCTTCCCCAGATATTCCAAAGATTCAATCTAATCTCATGAGCATTCTTACATTTTGTGATCATTGATAAGCTCATTACAAAATTTATTTACATGAAAATAAAATTTCATGGAATGACCAGGATTTATGCTTAAAATTATCATCCAGAAGAAAAACAAGGAAATCAGAGGACTTATACTGCCAGATATCAATATTACGATAAAAGCTGCAATGATTAAAACTGTGGCACCGATAAAAATCATAGAAAACAGAAAAAAGTTACATAAACTAAATTCAACAAATTGACCCATCCTTACTTTATAGTAATTTAATTTGTAACGGAGTTGTTGGGACAATGCTAGGTCAATTAGACAGCTACCTATGGGGGGAAATACACATTGCCACCAACCTCATACTTACATAAAAGTTAAATTGAAAAATAATAGATAAACCTAAAGATAAATTTTAATCTACAATGTTCTAGAAGAAACAATCAGAATATCCTCTCAATTTTGGGTACTTATTTAATGAGCAGATTTAAGACTTTACAAGTTTTGTCCACTACAGGACACTGTTGTGCCAGCAAAAAAGCACACTGAAGTCAGGAGAAAACACATACAGTAATCTAATCTGACCAAGGACTTACATTCAGAAGACATGAGGAACTCTTGTGGACTACAGGGAAGGCCATAGATGACTAGCCAGCCTTTGGAAATTGGTGCCTTTTAGCAGTCGACCTGTCCAGGAACTATTGGCAGTGATAACAGGTGCGTTGCTACTTATCAGGGAAACTAGGTCCATGGTTAGGTCCACTTCACCACCCCCAGCGTGGTTGAAATTAGGTCAATTGGCAAGGCCAGGGTTGGCATGAGGGCTGCTATTAAGAATTTAAACTAGCGTAGCTGCTTTTTAGTTTGATGAAACTAAAACATATGTGTGAACTGGGAGTATCTCAACAGAAACAGCACAGCACTCACCAACACATGTGGATCAGAACGTTCTAGAGGATTTATTCCTAGCCTTACAATGGCAGAGGTGATCCCTCTGTTAACCTCAGAATAGACACATGTGGAGTGATGAAATATGGCACAGCAATTCAGAAGTTCAGTAATAGACATACTGCTGATCCAAAGAGGCCAGAAACAAGAGAATAGACTGAATCCAGAGACTGACGTGGTGGACCTGAGCTAAAGGGGCCATGGTGGATGTTACTGAGAGGGAATGATGAGTTAGGATTCCTTCCAGCACTACTCCTGTGACAGGTGTCACCTGGCTCCTTCATGTGGCCCCGTGGGTCCCTGGGCTCAGGAAACTGTGCCCACTAATTCTCTGACTAATGCAGAAGTGAGTAATAAACTTCCCTGTCTGAGACAGGAGTCTCACTTCTGCCAGCATCGTGGAAGCTTATTCACGCCTCTTGTGAGCTCACACAATGAGAACAGTCCCAAACCCTTCTCAGCTCCCCACGGTAGGGCCTGACTATGCATAATTGGGATTCGTGTCCTTTGAGTAGCATATACTTTGATAAAATTCAACTATTAAAATTTTTAACAGTAACACTCAGAGTCCAGTGGTTGCCCTCTCTACTAGGAAAAATGAGGATCCTTGCTCAAACATTATGGGATCTGCACTTGCCATGTTGAAGTTTGGAAATTGGTGGCTGCCCTGGTCTATTGTATAGATTTTCTGGTACTACATAGCTTGAGAACAAAGTAGAACATTTTATATGTATACAAATATAAAAATCACATGTAAATTAATTGACTCAACTCCAAGTCTTTACAAAATTATAGGGTCTCTGCAGCCTTCCCTTCTTTAAAGGAAATTAATACACAAGTACAGTATATTACTAGACAAGTGAGCGAAACATGTAACTCTGTGTATAAACAGTCAAGTGTGCAATAGTGTTATTTTCTCTTATCATCTAGTGCTATTCAGGGAATTAAAATCATGCTAACATTTTCTTGTATTAAACTAATAATTTGAGAAGCTAAGCAAAAGGAAAAATTGCTGTGGAATTATAATGGAAATAATAGTACCTTTCTTTTTAGACCAGATTAAGACAGCTTGCAATAAGAAAAGTGAGATTGTTCACCAGGGAATATAGCATTAGGATTCCAATTTCATAATTTGAAAGCTCTGTTTAAACAGATAAATGATTTTAAAGCTTTTTGGCTATGTTAAGTTTGTTGTCAAAATTACCAAGTTCCTGCTGATGTTCTTAGGAAAGTTAAGACAGCACAGTGGGTTGATTTGCCTTTTGTGATCACTAGCTACAATTTGCTCCTCACCATGAAAAATATAAATCAAATGTATACATTTTCTTTTTGATTTGGAAATGTACTTTCATGAGTCATTTGTGATAAATTACAAAGCAAGAGCACACCAAACTGAGAAGAGCATTTTCAGACTGCTTAGCAATGTGTCATTTGCCTTTAGATGTCATGAATATCAAGAGGATTTTCCCGGCACCATCGCTGGGTCTATATGCACCCCATGTGACATGAAAATGTTTCTATTTCTGTATTTCTGGAAAAGATTTAGCTACTTTAAAAGTCCAAAACATAAAACCAGAGGTCAAGGAAAACAATTTTGCATTTTTCTTTTAATTCACACTAATCACAACAGCTGAAATAGGTATTGCATTTTCTGTGTTAAATGTAATATTTCATATTTCTTATTATAAGTTTAAATTTATTTTAAGTGCACATCAAAGCATAACAATTGTACACATTTATGAGTTATTGTGTGATGTTTCTACACATGCATGCATGCTATAATGTTTAAATCAACTCTAAACATGTCCCCTCAAACATGTATTTTGGCTTTATGGTGAAAACATTCAAACACCTTTCTTCTTTTTGAAACACACAGTATACAACTGTGGCCTAATCTCCTCCTGTGCAACAGCACAGCAGAACTTCTTACTCCCTCCTTTGACATTGTACCCATTGACCAACCCCTGCTTTAATATGTGAACACTGTAGCTAAAAGCAGGGACTCACTCCTCCCTTACAGAGAGGCACACACACAGGCATTCAAGCCCCCAGTTGTGCAGGTGTGAACCTTGAGGTCCAACCCAAGTCCCTTACCGGGCAAGCCCACGCCCTCCAGAGTGCCACGTGCCCACTTCCTTTGGCTTCCACAGCGCAGACGCCCTCCTGGCTTCTCACAGTGCTTCACTGTTGATGTCCAAGATTTCGCTACTTTTAAGTAAATTATATAATTATACCCGTTTTACATGGATGAATTCTTTTTTGCAGAGTAAAGAAGTATGGCCAGGAAGACTAAAGTGCTCCTGAGTGACTCTGTCCGACTCCACAGCCAGCCATTAAACTGTGATTTGTGAGTGTCTTTCTAGGCCAATTCAGAGACTTGAAATCAAGAAACAGCCCAGCTCCCAGGGTCCCTGGGCCATGGTCAAGGGGCATGATTAACCCGTCCTTCCCTGTGCTGCATACCAACA